>NC_081415.1:670756932-671056932 GCF_030272615.1 Cryptomeria japonica | reverse complement strand
CTAAATCTTTGAAGGATAGATCTGAAGAATGTATTAGGTTGGCGCATGAGAATGATATATTGAGAACTGAATTGGTATAATCACAGAACAATGAGCAAGAGTTGGAAAGAATGTTAACAGTCATAAGAGGTGATCTAGATGCTGCAAATGAGTACAAAGATAAGTTCAAGGTCAATTCTGTTAAGATTGATGAATTATTGAAGAATCAAAGGGACAGTGAAGACACTAGAGGTATTGGATTTGAGAATGGATAAACTCCAGTACAACAAATCAAGATGATACATCCGGTCAAAAGAACAATCAAGAGAATCCACTAGACAACCGGAATCAGAGGTCATCGGTAAGGCAACCCAATGCACATAAATTTAATGGTAGATGCTTTGTTTGCGATAAATTTAGTCATATGGCTAGTCAATGCAGAAATAGAGTCAATCAGAACAATAATTTCGATATCGGTTAGTGTTTCAATTGCAAAAAGTATGGTCATAGGACAATAGATTATAAAATGATTGTGAAATGTCATACATATGGAAAGTTTGGGAATATGGCCAATGAATTAAGGTCAAGGAATGGTCAAGGTTATAAAAAGGCAATTCAAAAGAACAATGTCACTTGTTATGCATGCAACAAAGTAGGACATATTGCTAAATTTTGCAGAAGCAAAATCCTACCGACAGGAAATGAAAAATCAAACAAGAAGGGAAAGTAGAAGGTTGATGATATCTGGAAGGAGCATGAGAGGAAGTGGGTTATGAAGTCTCAGGATCAACTGACTGAAGCATATACCCTGGTTACTCAACCGACATAACAAAATGTTCCTGCACATGTAGGAATCTTATCCAGTAACTAAGGCATTTGCCTTTGGGGGAGGCAAATTGATGACAGATCTTGCATTGCCCTCAGTAGTGGTTTGAAAGCCTGTTTCAGACTTTGGAGAAGTCAGTTTGAAGGTTATCCAACAAAGATTTATTGGATCTAGTTTGGTTTACTGATAAGTCACCTTATGAGTTATGGTTTGGTCATACACCTACAGTTAAGTATTTCAGAATCTTTGGTAGTAAATGCTATATCAAAAGAGATGATTCCATTAGAAAGTTTGATTTGAGATGTGATGAAGGAATATTTCTTAGTTATTCTAATAAAAGCAAAGCATATAGACATTATAACAAAATATTGTAGAGAATTGTCGACAGTGCTAGTGTCAAGGTGGATGAGCAGTACAAAGGTCAAAACAAAACTTATGAGAGAGAACTGGAAGTAGAAATGGTTATAATTGAACCGGTAGCACCTGTACCGGAATAGAATGTTGAACCAGTTATCCCGATAGTATCAGAAAATTCAACAGTAACTGAAGATCAGGGTAGGGAAACATAAAGTCAGAAGACTCCTAGGTATGTAAGGTTGAATCATTTAGAAGATCAGATAATTGGACAAGAAGAAGGTTGGCAGTTGATGAGGTATGTTTAATTTCTCAAATTGAACCGGCATCAGTAGATGAAGCATGCAAAGATGTATGTTGGACAAAAGCTATGGAAAAGGAATTAGATCAGATAGAAAAGGACAACAAATGTGTGTTTAGGAATAAATTAAATGAAGATGGACAAGTTGTGAGGAACAAGGCTAAATTGGTTCGTAAAGGATATTTTCAGAAGGAAGGAATTGATTATGTTGAATCCTTGCTCCGGTAGCTAGGATTTTCAGATATTTACAAGGATTTTTAGGTATGGTTTATGGCTTATGATGAGTTTGCACTATTTACATATTCAGATGCGGACTGCGTTGGAGATATAGGTGACTGGAAAGGAACATCTCGTGGAGCTTTCTTTCTTGGAAAGAAACTTGTTTCATGGATCAGCAAGAAACAATCATGTACTTCTTTATCTACTATTGAAGTTGAGTATGTTGCTACTACTACTAACTGTACACAAGTTCTATGGATGAAGAAAATATTGAAGGATATAAGGGTAGATTGTAATGAACTGGTAGTTATTCACTATGATAACTCTGCTGCTATTGACATATCAAAGAATCTGGTATTTCATTCTAAGACAACATATATCAATCAAGTATAACTTTTTGAAGGAGAAGGTAGAATCAAATGAAGTCAGATTGGTTTATGTGAACACTAAAGAGCAGATTGCAGATATCTTCACTAAACCTTTTACCAAGGAATCATTTGAGTATTTTAGAGACAGATTGGGGGTCTCTACCCCTCCGGTAAAGACTTGAGTGATGTTGATTGGCATCATTCCGGTACGCATTTATTAGAACTATTATTCATTATGGATTGATGAGATGGTGCTACTACTTAGGGGGAGTAGTAAGTTGTATGGTTTAGAGGTTTTATGATTTTTCTTTAATCTTTATGTCAGATTTATTGCATTGATGTCAAAGGGGGAGATATATACATGGGAAAAACAAAGCTTAACAGAGATATCGGTCAAAGGGGGAGGAACAAAATTTCAGATTGGTTGTATCCATTTGGGGGAGTTTGGTTTAGGTCCATGGATGGTTAATTGGTACATAGATAATTGTTTCAGAACTTCATTGATATATCATTTGTGGGAGATTGTTGGATGTCTTCCATTGGGGGAGACTTGTTTGGCATTTCTTGGCACTTGGATGTTTTTCACATGTAGTGTTGCTATCAATGCCAAAGGGGGAGATTGTTGGCAATTTGGAGGAATTGATTATGCGTTGCATTGATTTTTGTCATTGATGTCAACACTAGCTTATTTGGTTGTCTACCAGATTCCAGAAGAGTGCTTGGTTTGTGATGTTGATCTGGAGATCATCTCCGATATTCTTTGATATGTTCGGTTTGGTGGAATTGGTTTGGTTTGGTCATTCATGTCATTCAGATGTGTGTCACATTTAGTTGGTTTGGAATTTGGTGATTTGGAAGCTATCATATGTTCTAGTACGCCTTTTGGTTACTGGTAAGGGTTCTACCACCAGTGCTTTGTTGAAGATCTTTTGATGAATTCAATAAGTGGTGTTGGTGTGGCTTCTAGAAGGTTTTCAAGATGCTGATGGTTATCGTGTTCATGTTTCAGTTGATTGGTGGTATTTTATTTAGCTTATGGTGACCTATTTTAGGTCTGGTCTTATTCTGCTAGGTTATGGACTGGTTTATGTAACATGTTGGTGGATGCTCCTGATGTGTTACCAGTTGGATTTATTATTTGGTTAATGTTGCTTCAGTCTTAGGCCAACTTGATTTATCATTGGTTTGCAGGTTTATGTAATGGATTTATTGTATTATCTTTTAGGTGGCTGACCTAGTTGTTTAGGTCTTGGGTTGGTATAAATATGATGTAAGATCTCTTTGTAGATCATGGCATGGGATTATGGTTATGGGATTATATGTGTGTGAATAAAGTTGTAATAATATGTAGAGGATTTGGTCAATCATAGGTGATCAATTTGGGTTTGTGTAAGAGCTTTAAGACCTTTGATATTGAGCTTAACTGGAACTGTACTCAAGCATAGGAGATTCTATTCTAGCAGTTCAATCTTCATTCTAGATTGTAGTCTGATGTTTTTTGTAGTCAGTGAGACTCCTTTTGTGATGAGTAGTGCGCTATAGGATGTTGGCCTTCTTGCATGTGCAAGACCTTTATATGTAATATTTATTCATCTTATCAGTGGATAGATATTGTGGGTCTCCAATCCCACTGTGGTTTTTCCTCATTGAGGTTTTCCACATATAAATATGTGGTGTTACGGTGTTCATCTTTGTGGTTGCATTATTACTTATTGTTATCTGCTTTTATGTATACCGGTTGTTGAGTTGTTATGCTAATAAGGTTAAATTTATTCATTCCAGTAGAACACTGATTCACCTCTCCCCCCCTCTTAGTGTTTTTGGATCCCAATAGATCAGGATGAATGGGATTGTCTACACCTATTGAATGCACTGGATAAGATGTGCATGGAAGTAATTCAACATACTAAGTTTGTCCAATGGTAAAGAAGTAAATGGAACGATCAGTATATTAAAACAAAGGAGTTCAAAGAAGGAGACCAAACCTTGCTTTATGATTCTAGATACCAAGACAATAAGGAAAAAATATTCAAAAAATTTAGTTAGGGCCCTATGAGATTCAACAAGTATTTCCTAACAAAGCTATTTAGCTCACTATAATTGACCCAGTCAGATTCAAGTTAATAGTCTATGGACACATGTTAAAGTTGTACAAAAAACCTTTGAATAAGCATGTATTTCTACTCAATATTCACCATCAATTCACATCACCAGCCTCATCCACCCCACTTGAGTTTCCATTACCTTCCATTCCATCCACCTCATATGATGAACCCATTCCACAAACACCAATAACAACAAAGAATCACCCAATTTCTACAAATGAACCTTTTGGTTCACCTGTAGCTACTACCTCTACACAAGCAACCAAATCAATCACATGCACACACAAAACATGTTTACTTTAATGCTATTTTATTTTTATTTTAATAACACAATAGGACATGTAGTTGAGACCTGATGTATTACTTTTTAAGTAGGACTTGACTCATTGCACACAATCAGAACTTCTAATTTCTTTTGTAGACCACTCTTCTCTCAAGTTACATGTAGCCAAAGCAGGCAAGGTTTCATTTAGTCATTCATTCTTTCACAGTTGTACAAACACTTTGTTTTTCCATCCACATGCACATTATTATGCCACCAATTTTTATTTCTCCATGTGGAATCACCACATGATTGTCATCATCAATGACTTTTCTATCATATCAATCAATTCTCAACCCTTTTGCTTGCCATGTGTATCTTTCACCATCTCATTGCATGTACTTCAAATTATTACCAATG
The DNA here is from genome assembly GCF_030272615.1 of Cryptomeria japonica. Lineage (NCBI taxonomy): Eukaryota > Viridiplantae > Streptophyta > Pinopsida > Cupressales > Cupressaceae > Cryptomeria > Cryptomeria japonica. The sequence goes on along the minus strand of NC_081415.1, from coordinate 671,052,098 downwards.
TTACTACAGGAAATTGATCTGCATCAAATTTCATTTATGGCAATATTATCAATTTCTAATTCATATATGTTTTTCGTATCAACATGACATTAATATATTATCAAATATTTATTTCCTTTCAACCGCACCTCTCTTCCATCATTTGAATTCGAGGAAAAAATACTCCATAAGTTAGGGGTGGATATCGTCATCATTATATTCCTCTTGTAAAGGTTATTGGTGTCATTAATGTTCATATATGGGTAGTTGATATGACTGGTTATGTGTGTGTTGACTATAAAAACTCAAAATATTTTGTAAAATCTAGTAATATTTGACAAGTTTAAACCTTGTCTAAAAATACAAACACAAGTCTTGGTGTCACAATCATACATAGCTCACCCACATAGTATAGAAGGGAAAAAATTGTTGAGGAAACCTAGTTGGGTAAATATTTAAGCATATTTAAGTAAATTTGAGCTACATTTGGGTGAATTGAGTGGAATTGAAAACTTTTGAGCTAAAAATAGAAGGAATTATAGCTCAAATTATAGTAAAATAAGTAGTACAAGGGGAAATAAGAGAAGAATAAGAATGGGTGGTGACCCTATTAGGAGAGATCCTTTAGACCACACTCTATTGCTTGTAGACATATATTATTTATCATTCTTTGAGAGATCAAGGTGGGTACACTATTGTCTGTGATCGATTGAATATAATGATGAAATTATAGAGGAAATGTAGTCACCTTTAAGAATAATGAAGTAATTATTAAAGGGCTAAGGGTGGATGCGTATGAGGCCACCATTTTAGAAGCTACTAGCCTTCTGAGAAACAAAGAAGAGTTCCCAACATCACCTATTGTAGTGCTATGAAGGGAAAAATTCACCTATCCTAACGAGACCTTTGACTCAACCTCTCAAGGCACTCAACGAACATCTCTTCCTCCACTCTAGTATATGGTAGTGTCATAAGTTATCAAGTATTTCACTTGCAATAGCAAGCATTCCATGCTTTACACCATTCATTTCAAATTATTGAGTCATCTTCATCATAATAGATTGGTTAAAGAGCCATATTTTTTCATCATGTGCTAACCACAATGATTGTTGAATATAAAAAGAAGAGGAAACCCTCCTCCTTGTCTCATAATTGGCTAGTTGTTTTATTGGTTAAAATAAGTTTGTCTTTGTGATTTCCAAATTTTAATTGGAAAAAATTTAAGAACTAGGACAACATTTATAATAGGCTTTTGAGAAATGTTTTAGAACATAGAGATGATAGAGCAGAAGGGTCTGGAAGATTTGAGAGAGAAGAATAGGTCAAAACCCTCGCAGGGGAAGCTTTAGGGGTTAATTAAGATAATGCAATATCTCCTTCCTCACCTTCCAGAATCCCTATAAATCCAAGGGAAAGAAACTAGAAAATGAAAGTGCTAGTGATAGTGAGCCAATAACCTCTCCTGCAACATAACTGGAAACACTTGCAGCCTCTAGGAAATTTCCTTCGTCATCATCAAAACACAACCTTAGGTCTTCTGCAAAGAAAATAAAAGAGTTTATCTCTTCCTCTACCTCTAAACATAAGAAGTTGAGGGTTGAATCTACAAGTGAAAAGCCTATGACAAAGAGGCAAAGGGTTATAGAAGAATCTAGGAGAGTGTCCACACGAGGGTCAAAAAAGAAGAAGTGTAAAGAGAAATCTGAGACCCCAAAAATTGCAAAATTGTATAAGCAGAAGAAACCAAAGGAAAAAGGGTTTCAGGAGAAACAAAGCACATAGAGACATTCTACTTGTCTCTCCAATAAGAAAACTTTATCTAAAAAAGAAACCCCTACAAAATAAATTGTGCATGTGGAGGACACTAATTATAAGGGAAAATTTGTTTAGAAATAGGGAGATTGAGGATAAGGATGGAGGGGTACCTGAAATAGAAACTATTAGAGATGAAGTACAAGAAGAACTTGATCAATATGATTTTGATCATAGAATTGATGAGGAAGACTCCTTTGATCCATGGAAAATAGGTTTACTAAGCCATCTAACCCAAAATAACATGGGATCATTCCCCCTATGAAAGAATATAGTGGTGGCAATGAAATTGAAGTAGGTCTTGAAATTTTCATTGGTCTTGAATATACTCTAGAGGTGAAAATGAGAAAAAGAAGCTAAACGAAACTCTATAAAAGAAAAATAAAATGGAATAGTAGCTGACCAAACATAAAGAAAGAGAGAAAGGGTTAAAAGGTAAGGTGCATGAATTAGAAACATAATTGACTTTGTAGAAACAAGACGAGATCAAATTATAGTCTAGCCAACCTGGCTATTATAGGGTTGCAAAAGAAAGGAGACCCTTCCGTTAAAGACAAGGATGGATCAACACCATTGACCATAGTTATAATTGGCTCTATCTTATGGAGAATACATTTGAAATTTAAATGATATAATACCCAGTGGGAAAAGGAAAGATGGACACTCTAGGACATGTATGAAGCAATAGTAGAAGAGAAGAGCACAAAGGTCAAGAGCTTGACTGTTAATCTGGAATAAATGGCAGACTTATCCAATTGTCTTAGAAGCCATGGTCCCCTTTCTTAGGTGTATGCATTGTATTTGTAGGAGAAATTATTATGTTTTCAAATTAGCCAATTGTTGAGTAGCTCACCCATCTTTATTTTGTCGCCAAGATCATTTTTGCTTTCGTACTCTAAAGCCATGCTAGATATGCAAAACCAGACGTGTGAGTTTTATCTTCACAATTTGGCAGTGCCCTATAACACTACTTGTAACCCCTTATTCTATGTAGGTGATTTACAATTGAAAGAACTCACATTCTATCTCATGAATGATCAAGAATGAGGGGAATTGTATCAACTATATCATGAACTAGAGAAATCACATTCATTGATGATCAAAGCTGGGTGTGATGAATTGAATAAGATAGTAATGGAGTTATTTAGGATGACTAAGAGGCCAGAGGTTGTAATAAAGCTCCATGAGTGCATAGGAGAAGACTTTCATAGCTTCAAGACTTTTATGCATGAAATAGGAAAATAAAATACTTTGGTTCATTATCAACAAAGATGAATGGAATTACCCAAGGAACTTAGAAAAAGGGAGCCACACTCCCAAAACAAATTTATTGTTAGTCCCAACCAATGCTGAGAGGGGAGGGGTGAATCAAAACTTCACCAAATTAAAAATTTTAACTCCAGTTTGCACTAACTTAACATTCATTAATATAAATAATTACTGCAGAAGAATATGCATCCATGAAAAGATACACAGTGACACCAAGATTTATCTCGTGGAAACCCAAATGGGAGAAAACCACGGTGTGAGTAGGAACTCACAAAATTTTTACTCTTCTAGAGTACACCCGGTGAGGAGCCATCCCTGTTAGGAGATTACAAAGACACTATTAGGTGTCACCTGGTTAAGGGATTTTGATTAAGGCCTGCCAATGCCTTTACCCTATTAAAGGTAGCCTTGTTAAAGGTCTTAGGATCATCAATTAAGATCACACCGAGTTAAGGGATTTTACAATGGGACCTATTAAAGTCCACGCGGTTGAGGGATTTTTAGTTACAATGGTTAGAAAGCAACAAAAAGATGATTTGCTAGATTAGCTACTGATAGCTTGATTAGATCACAATGAAAACCATACTCTATCTACATAGGTTGTATCTTTTGTACACAACACCGGGTTTCTGCTTATACCTTCATCTCTGCACTCTATTAGTTCTCTAACCCTCGGCTCTGCACTCTATCGGTTCTCTGACCCTCGGCTTTGCACTCTATCGGTTCTTTGATCCTTGACTCTATACTCTACTCTACTCCCCCTGTGTTCACCCTTTTTCAGCTCTATTTTCATAGGAACAACAACCTCATTTGAATGAATTAAGTGAATTTATTAACCTTTGATTTTGTCACCAAATTTCCCTCCAAAACATCAAATTCAAAATTATGTTACCGTGCCATAAATCACTCTCCAGAAATTGTTCCAGGAATCTCTGTCAAAATAGTCATTCATGTCGATAAGTCCGTCAATTGATTGGAGAAGACTACCGGTTTAACTGGATGTTAACTGAACGTTACCAAGTTTATCGGTTACAGACTCGTTCGGTGTACCGATCAAAATCTACCTAGCCAATTACCTCTTGTATACCGATCAAAATCTACCTAGCCAATTACCTCTTGTATACCGATCTGTTTGCTGCTTAGCTGATTGACCTCTTTTGTGTTGGTCTACTCACTACTTGCTGATTGAACTCCTATGTGTCGGTCTACTCACTGCTTGCCGGCTTACTCACTGCTAGCCGGTTGACCTCCTAGATACCGGTCTACTCATTGCTTAGTCTGTCTACACATTGCTTAGTCAGTTAACCTTTATATATCGGTTTACTCACTGTCGATAAACTGTAAAGACTTGGAAGATGACGTTGCCAAAAATGACAACCATATCATTCACCAGTCATAAAAAATGCACCAAAATGCCAACAAACTCCCCCTTTGGCATTGGTGGAAAATACTACAAAAATGTGTCGGTTCTGGCCCCTGTTTCTAACCTTTGTTACTCAAAATGTACAAATCTCCAAAACTCAAAACTCCCCCTTTTTCCATCAATGGCAAAGACTATACAAAATAATTTGTCAAAGTAAAGCAAAAATCTCTTTGAAATTTTCTTGAGGTACTTTCAAAGAGGATTCCCATGAAGATTTTACATGTTTCATGGTGGTGAAGTGTCCATGCAAAACTGCATTAAAAACCTCCATATCATCAACTGTCTTGCAGTCAGGTTCACTTATGAGGCGTTCTTCTTCTTTAATATTCATTTGCATGAAATCAATAATTGGTGCCAAATAGCACTATAGCTCTAACAAACTAAGACCTCATTTGTCCTCTTCTTCTTTCAACCTTTTGATTTCATGATTAAGCAGTTTGACCTTGCCACTAAAAGTTGATGTTGAACTGGTGAGAAGATCAAAAGAACTTATCAGATCTTGAATTTCTTTTTGAGTCTGATTTATTTTGTCTTCTAGATCTTTGATTAACTCGATAAAACTTGAAGACTTGACCAGTAATTGGCCAACTTCCTATAGTATATTTTTGACCTCTTATGTTCGGGTGGAGAGGGTAACTTTTCCAACTCGTATTTGTTCCATTAGATTTTCTCTTCTCTTTGATTCGTATTGCCTTACTACAACCTTCTCCAGATCAGTTGCCTCTGAACCGATCACTGTAACAAGAGTACTCAACTAATCAATGATGGGTGTAGTATCATCAACAACAATGTCAGGAATTAGGTCAGAGAGAATTGTCTTGGCAGAAGTGAGAATCCTTGCCTTCTTTTTCTTTTCTCTTAATTTAGCCTTTTCATCTTGAATTTTTAGTTTTTCCGAGACTTTCATCAATTGATTGGGAGTCATTTTTTTATATCAATGACCGATTCTCCCTCTTCTTCCTCCTCTATTTCTTCTTCCTTTTCTGTATTCTCAACCTCTAAACTAGTTGTTGTGATGATTTTTACTTTCTTCTTTTCACTTTCCTTTTCTAAGTCTAACATCCTCTTTGTCGAAGGAGTATCCATCATTGCTTTCTTATCCTCTACTTTCTTCTCTTCCTCTTTGCCTTCTTCTGACAGAATAGGATTTAGTGTTAATGAAGTTTTGTGAGGTGTATCTTCATAAGGAATGTCTTCAATTGTCACTTCATCTTGACCAGGATACTTAGTTTGATCAGCTCCCTTCACCGGTGTAGTGTGAACCGGTTGCTCGACATCCTTTGTCAGATTGGGAATGTTTGACACAACATTTCAATAGATTCTTTTTCCTTACCTTTTTCTTTTTCAAGGGAAGCTGCACCTTGGTCCTGTTTAGTTTCCTTTGCTATTTCTTTTTCAGCTTCCTTTTGTTGATTTATAATTTTCTTCCACAAGGCAACACCTTCTTCGTGCACTACTTCAACTTCACCTACTGCCACTCTCCCAGTTCTATTTCTTATCTTGAAATGTTGAATGCGTGCTTCAACCACTTGTGAAGCTTTATCAAGGTCTAAATCATGTGGTACTTCCATGAGTTCTTTTATTATGTGTTCTTTCTCAATAGCCAGAGTTGTTTTCCATCTCCCTTCAATTTGATCTTGCAAATCTGATGGGATTATTCCATATAATTCGTTTCCCAGAGTCCTACAAAACTTGTGCAAGTTCTAGATCAGGGCTTCTTCAATTTTCCTTTCGTCTTCTTCATAACAAAGGGAATATGTTTTCCCAACACCAGACAGGCCTCCAAATTCTTTGATCCCATGGACCAATTCATCAACTGTTGGGGCTTTGTTTCTTCCATACCTTCTAACCTCTTTAATTTCCACATCTGATTGGGTGTTAGTGATATCACTCTCTTTCTCATCCTTTTTGAGCTTTGTATCAACTATTCCTTCACTCTTCTTCTTTCTAGTATAAGTCACTCCTACAAGTCTATCTTTACTTGGGGAAGATACAGGAGTACCTAAATCCTTTTCTTTTGTATATGTTGCAGGCTTGGTTGTTGCAATCCCCTTTGGTTTTGTCTTTGACACTTTCTTCTTTTCACCTGTTAATTCTTCATCATTATTAGGGTTGACCCCTGATTGTACACTAGCACCGATGGAGGTAGTGGCACCGGATGCTTCACCTCCATATTTTTTGTCAAGAGTATCAATCATTCTTCTTACTTTTCTTTTCATGATTGGCACTTGAAGTTCCTATTTTATTTTGGAGCTTGCCTCCTCATAGGTTCTACATCTCTTTGCCTTCGAGTCTATTGGCTTGGATAGTAGCATATTGACATGTATTTTAACAATGTCTATTGCAACCTCATAGCCCATATGTGGAACCCAAAAGGTTTTGGGTTGAACCACTTGAATGATACAACAATCTATGTCTACAAGAAGGAAAATGTTGTCTTTGTACTTCTGCACTATTCTGGTTGGAATTCTTTCCCTTTTGTGCATCCTAATTAGAAATTCCTTAAAATATCCCCACATTGTTTCACCAAACCTATCTCCTAGATCCCTAATCATCTCACCTATCTGAACCATGATAGGTTTTTCTTGAGACCATACTATATTACCCTTACTGGGAAAGAACTTTTGCACATAGAAAAATATACATACCAGTAGTGACCTATATTTGAAAGACCGCTTCTTGTCCTTCTTGATTCTCTCCATGTTTACCAGAAATTGGCTTTTGATCATCTCACAAATATCATATGAAGCATCCTCCTTGATGATTCGATAGGCAGCATGTATGGCACCACTCAGTACACTATTTATCTAGCTTGATTGAGAAACCCTATAACCCAACACTACAGAAGCAAATCTTACTTCAGTATCCTCAATATGAGCGATTGTCATGCTCTACTATCACATTTGGATTTGGTTAACCTAGTGACTTCAGTTGATGAAATTGTTCTTAGGGTTAATTCTTCACTGGTTGCACTAAACCCTGTAACTCTTCGATTCACATCCTTTGTGATCTTGATCAGTGCTTGAGTTTCTAGCCACAATAATTGATCATGAACTCTTCTCAATACATACCTAAACCAGTCGACATGAAACTAATTGAGAAATTTGACAGCATCAGACAAACCCTTGGTCTTCAGAGGTAGATATTCTTGTTGACTATTGACACTCATTGGATTCATTTTGTTGTCATCGATGGAAACAAGATCAGATAGGAGGCAACAAGACTTGATAGAAGTCACAAACTGACACTAGGAGGCATATAACGACAGATACTGGCATTGGAAGCATTTAGGGCTACACCGGCACCGACATCAATACTTCAGGAAGCTGACATCAAGGAAGATTTATTTTGTAATTATTGTCGAGGATGACATTGAATATCTTTTGTAAATGCATTGTAAGCCGACATAAGGCATATCATATGTATTAGGTATATAAGTCAGTCTGCTAGGTCAATTTAATATATAGAGATGATGGTATTATGATGGTATAGAGATAGACATATAGTAGAACTGTGAGATGCAAAATATATGTATGGAGATCATTTTTGTATGTCAACATTGTATCAGACAATGATCTATAGTTAGCTAGGAAAGCACTCTTGGAGGAGAAGCAATACCGGTAATAGTTCAAGACTGTGAACCAGTACAGAGCATAACCAGAACCAGAACTCTATCTGGCATAGCAGATGCATTCTTGAGTTCATTTTCAGTAATTTACTTTGGCAAAAAGCTTGTAGTCAGTGAGGCTCTTTAGTGATGAGCAGTATGCTCTAGGTAGTATGCCTTCCTGCAAGTGCAGGCCCCTATTTATGTAATATCTTTTCATATGGCCAGTGAACTCATATTGTTGGTCACAAATCCCACCGTGGTTTTTCCTCATTGAGGTTTTCCATGTATAAATTCTTATGGTGTTCATTTATGTGGATTATTTATTTTCTTCATGTTATATGCTTATTTGTTTACCGGTACATACATGCATGGTTTAGAAAGTTAAAAATTGTTGATTCTGGCATAACACTGATTCACTCCCTCCCCTCTCAGTGTTCTTAGATCCCAACAATTGGTATTAGAACTTGGTACCTTGGAAAAAGTTTAATAGCTTGAGAAAGTTCCTGAAACTAGAATCTTTGAACATGGCTATGGAAAAGCAACTTGAGATGGCTCTTGAGGATTATGATGTTGAAAGAATGAAGAACCTGAAATTGCAAGAAGAGATGAATTCTGCAAATGAATTCATTTCTATTATGCAAGGAAGTTTGTCATCTGCTCAAGCCAAAAGAAAATAACTTATGCAACAACTCGATGATGAGGAGAAGAATGCTCTTAAGGAACAATGTCAGAAACTAAGTCAAGCAAATATGCTCATGAAGAATGAAATGCAAGATCTGACCATGAGGTTATCAAAAGATATTGAGGACAAAAAGAAGAAGGAAGATAGTCTTACTTTATCTTTGAAGAACAAGTTTGATGATTGTGGAAGAATGACTCATGAGAATAATCTGTTGAGAACTGATTTGGTACACTCCCAGAACAATGAACAATAACTTGAAAGGCAAATAACTACTCTGAGAGATGATCTAACTACTACAAGTGAATATAAATAAAATTTTAGGATCAATGTTGGACAATTAGATGACTTACTGAAAAGACAAAGACAGATTGATGATTCTAGAGGACTTGGATTTGTACAAGGTGAAAGCTCCGGTACCACTAATGAAGATCAGACAACCGGTAAGCAGAACTCATCAGAACAAAGGAAACTGGTAAGGCAATCTAATGCTTATAAATTCAATGGTAGATGATTTTTTTGCAATAAATTTAGGCATATGGCTAAACAATGTAGAAATAAGGCAAATCAAAACTACAATTTTGTTCTTGGTCAATGCACCAATTGCAAGAAATATGGTCATAAATCAGAAGACTGCAGAATGAATGTTAAATGTCATACGTGTGGAAAGTTTGGACATTTTTCTAATCATTGTAGGTCAAGAAATAATAATAATATTGGATATGTCAATGCAATTCAGAAGAACAATGTTACATGTTATGCATGTAACAAAATAAGACATATTGCTAAGTATTGCAGAGGAAAGACTCAACTGACTAATAATGATAAAGACAATGTGAAAGGGAAGCAGAAGGTAGATGAAATACAACAAGATCATACCAATAGATGGGTTAGAAAATTTGAAGAACAAAGTGGAGATGGACCTATACCGGCAAATCCACCGGTAGAACAGAGTATTCCTCAACCGACAGAAAATTCCACTGCTAACTAAGGCATAAGCCTTAGGGGTTGGCAAAGTCACTGCTAAATTTTTCATATTACCAGAGAAGAGATCTAAGGAGATCTGGAAAGAAATCTGGAGAATTGTGTTTATCATCGATGAAGGTTACCCTGACACTTAACTGTGAAACCAACATTCGTAGGGTTGTTGGTGAAGCATTAATGATAGAAAAATTAGGGTTTTATTCGTTGATAAAAGAAGCTAAGTGAATTCATTTTCACTCACTGAGCATTCAAGCAATCAAAGTGAAGTAAAAGCGAACTAAGAGCGAGCAAAGCATTGAGAGAGGATTTTGAGCAATTATCTAAAGCAATCAAATCATCCACCGACATTCACTTAGGTATTTTCTGACATGGCATCTAGATCTTCCACTCCTACTTTTATTGAAAATTCGACAATCGTCGAAGTTAAGGATAGGTTAAGGCCAGTCTTTAAGGAGGTTCCCAAAATTGCAAAGAAGGAGACTCTATGGGAGTGTTTTCTAGGGTTCCTAAAGGAGTAATGTATGTTGAAGATGTGAGAGCATACATCCACTACACTCTTGAGGATCTGGGCACCGAAGACATTAAAATCATGTATCAATCAGTGATACTGGGAGACACCAGAAAGATCAAACCAAAATTTAAGGCAATTGAGGATCTAGAGTTAACCGATATTCTGTATTTACCGAAATTCAAGGATGAAGTTATTAGATACATCCTGAGAAGGGTTCACAATGAATTAATTTGGTTAGACAAACCCTACATGATCACAAAGGAAGCTATACAAGTTGTCACTGACTTACCTAGGGTTGGACAAGAACCTGATAAGAAAATTTCCAACATAGAGGTTCAAAAACTCACTGGCTCCACACCGGATAACAGATCAATGAGGATAAGCACAATAACCGACTCAGACATAAAATTTGCAATCACGATCATATGATATAAGGTAACTCAGTCCAATCGCTTTAATTCTGTTGCAAGTTCATACATTCATGCCGCATATCAAATGTTGAGAAATAATGTGAATTATGACATGTGAATGGATGAGGAGTGAGTTAATGTTAAACATTAAAAAGATAAAAGGAAACAAGAAAGGCACATTCAGATATGGAAACTTAATTGTTTGTTTGATGCTTTATTTCTTGAATGAGCTACCCGGTTTAGGAAAGAAGCAATGGGCTCATGACATACTGGTAGGTATGCAAATCAAAATGGCTATCACCAGTCTTTGTATCGATAGGGATGAGAAGCTTTAGGGTTAGTTCAAGATATTTTAAGAAAATATGAGGAAAAGGGAAAGAATCTCTAAGAACATTGTGGAGAAGTACTCCACTGACATATGTTTCATGGTGAAAACTAATGAAACACTCATGGAAGCAGTTGAACCTAGGCAAATATGGATCACTGAGCTAGGATATGAGGTAGATGATAGTATTTTTGAGCTTTATGCAAAGATGTTGTTAGATGTCCCATTGGATGACAAAACATAGCATTTCGATACAACAAGAGAAAAATCTCTTGAAGTGAAAACGGGTTTCAATAGAAAAATGAGAGAGAAGAAAATTGATGAAATGTTTGCATATGTGCAGAATGTGATTTACAAGATAGACACTCAACTAGGTTCCCAATCTAAACAGGTAGTCAAACCGGCAGAGGTTGCTACTGGAGAAGTGAAGAAGCCACAAGTTCACATTTCCCCAATCACTTCTGACTTCGACCCTGAGGATAATGAGCATTTGGCTTTCAGAAGGGTGCAAAGGAAGGATGTGGTAAAACCACTAGTAGCGCAACAAAAGGCAAAACCAAGGAGGAGACTTGTTAGAAAGGAATCTTAGCCTACTGTACCTCCACCACCTGTAAGGAAGCCTATGCAAAAGAGGAAACCAGTCACACCGACAACAACAAGCAAAATGTAGAAGGGTGATGAAACCGGATCTAGTAAGACAATAATGACCTGTGCTAAAATTATTGATGAAGTGACAAAAGATGGGATATTAAAGAATATTTCAAAATATTATGAAGTTTTTGAAGAGAGTGAGCAAAATGAGTTAGAGGAAGCTATTTTATTGTATATAGATATCTATAAGAAGGAATTAGTTGAAATTTTGAAAGAGATACCTTTATCTCTATACAATAAACTTTAAGCTAGGAGACTTGATGCTATCAAGGTGGATAAGCAAATCAAGGAAGTTGCACTTTTGGAACAATGTGGCTCTATAAATAATGAAGAGATGAAAATTTGTATAGATATTGCTAATAGGACAATTTTTAGTAGTAAAAACTGACAGATAAGTCTTATGTTGGGTAGAGTAAATGAGGTGGTGAATGAGACAAGTAAGGGGTGGAAAAAATTCTTTCAAAAAAACCCAAACTTTCTCACATCTCAGGAAGAGTTTGCAAAGGCAACATCCCCTACAATTCCTGACAAATCAAAAGGAAAGGGTATTTTAGGCAGTTCTACTCCAATTTTGACACAATCACAATCGGCTGTAACTACAGGCACACAACCACAACTAACACAAAGCAATTTTGAGCAAGAGAGTGTAAAGGACACTGGAAACATTGTGGATAATACTCCATCGACAGTAACTAACACTGCACTAAGTGGCGAAGCCACCGGTGCAAAAGAAGTTGAGATGGACAAGGTCAAATCAACTGAGTCCATACCAACAAGAAAAACAAATTCACTAGCAAGAGTATTGGCAATTGACACTTCTCAGGTCAAGAAGAAATTAGTTTATGATTTAACTCCAACAAAAATAATGATGATGGCCACTCAGAAAATTGTTAAAGGAAGGAACTATAGAAAAATGGTTAATTAATCAATCAATCTCTATATTACACAGAATAATGCCTGATTGTCAGATAGAGGATGGAGCAAGCCCTTCTGGTAAGCTCAAAGCTTTAACAGAACACATATCAAATACCTATCAATCCTTGAGACAAACTGTAGACTGACGGGCTTTGGACAGTTTCTCTGTTGCAAAAAGAACAACTTTTGATCAACTTATAATAACTGGGAAGAAGAAGATAGAGGAAAAACTTATCTCTATTGAGGTTTGTTTGAAACAATGCACCAACATTTACATAGTATGTTGTAATATAGGAAGTCTAATAACCAATGTAAATGACAGATTGAAAGAATTATATGACAAAATGACTACTATTGCTAATTCTTTTGATGGGATAACTACACTAACTACGTCTGTTGATGGACAAATTTTGTCCCTGGAGAACCAAGTTTTTGCTTTTGAGAAAGAAAACAATAAAATACTGAGGAGAGCAAAAAATTTAAGAGGACTAGCGAGTCCAAGACTTGACTCTTTGGGTGTTCACAAGAGAGAATTCATGGATATGCTAGCCAAACCCACACCGGTAGATACCTAGTAGAAGGAATCACTTGCCCACTTACTTAGTGGACTTGCATCGGTATCGGACACTTTCAAATCAGGATGGGACACATATCTTCAGTTGTTACAAAAAGCATACCCATAAATTCTGAAGATGACTAAGCTCGAATGACTAACTGTATTCTTTCATTCTTTATTCATTCACCGGTCTTTGGCATTAATGTCAAAGGGGGAGTATGTACATTTGTGAAAAATATCAGGGAATATGTTATCAGTTGAAGTGTGTTGCTCAGGGGGAGCACACCGACAGTGAATCCATTTTTCACATGAGTGTTGCCATCAATGCCAAAGGGGGAGATTGTTGGCAATTGACACTCATTGGATTCATTTTGTTGTCATTAATGGCAAGCATATCAAATAGGAGGCAACAAGACTTGATGGAAGTCACAAACGGGCACTAGGAGGCATATACCAACAGATACCGACATTGGAAGCATTCAGGGCTACATCGGCACTAGCACCGACACCGACATCAGTACTTCAGGAAGCCAACATCAAGGAAGATTTATTTTGTAATTATTGTCGAGGCTGACATTGAATATCTTTTGTAAATGCATTGTAATCCAACATAAGGCATATCATATGTAATAGGTATATAACTCAGTCTACTAGTTCAATTTAATATATAGAGAGATGATGGTATTATGATGGTATAGAGATAGACATATAGCAGAACTGTGAGATGCGAAATATATGTATGGAGATAATTTTTGTATGCGAACATTGTATCATGCAATGATCTATAGTTAGCTAGGAAAGTACTCTTGGAGGAGAAGCAATACCGGTAATAGTTCAAGATTGTGAACCGGTATAGAGCAGAATCAGAATCAAAACTCTATCTGGCATAGAAGATGCATTCTTGAGTTCATTTTCAATAATTTACTTTGGTAGAAAGCTTGTAGTCAGTGAGGCTCTTTAGTGATGAGCAATATGCCTTCCTGCAAGTGAAAGGCCTTGTTTATGTAATATCTTTTCATATGGCCAGTGAACTGATATTGTGGATCACAAATCCCACCGTGTTTTTTCCTCATTGAGGTTTTCCACTTATAAATTCTATGTGTTATGGTGTTCATTTATGTGGATGATTTATTTGCTTCTTGTTAAATGCTTATTTGTTTACCGGTACATACATGCATGGTTTAGAAAGTTAAAAATTATTGATTCTGGCATAACACTGATTCACCCCCCCCCTCTCAGTGTTCTCAGATCCCAACAATTATGCTTTCAACTAATCATTAACACATAACCCTTTAAATTCATTTTGAATGAATTTGTCTCCAAGTTCTTCGAGCTTGCAATGGATGAAGGACTGAATATCTTCAACCAGTAATACATAGATGATAAGGCACTGGTCATGTCGATCTCATCGACTTTCATTAGATGCAGCTTGAACTCGGGTTGGGGTTCTTTGATAGCTTCAACCAACACAGGGGTTGATATAGGTGTTGCCATGATGACCTTCAAACAAAGTTTTCTCAAGTGGAGCTTGAATACCTTCTCCTCAAAAATACCAAACATCACTATCACTTTGCTTGAACTTTCCACACAAATATTACTAGCAAGATTTCAATCGCCTTTGATTGCACAAGAGCTCGAGAAAGTTCACAAGAAATCAAGGTAAATGAAATGTGTTGACATTTCCTTATTTATCCGTTGAGATTTATCGGCGTTATGATACAACGGTTAGATTAGAAACTTACAACTTAAAGTACACTGATTTTCTTTTTATCGGTTGTTTGTTACCAATACTGATATACAAACAATTAACTCTCAAGACATTTCTCAAATAAGAACTTTAGGCTAATTTTTATGCATCTCAACTATGCAGATAGTCATAACCTTATATTGGTAAAGGGGATAAAAAAATAATCTTACCATATGTGATCCCCCTGAGCATAGGTATGCCTAGTTTGAAGAGGAAATGTCATCACCGGTGGATGATGACTTAGTTTCTGGAGGACTTTCTCCTTCTTTGTTTTCTTCTCTCTCAATCCATTTCTTTTTCATTTCATTCTTCACCTCTTCAATTGTCTTCTTTCCTTTCAATTCATTTTGTCCTTTCTTCTTTCCAGACCGGTTCTTGTCTCTAGACCGGTTATAGGATTGGTTCCTACACTCTCTAGCTAAGTGACCGATCTTATGGCAATTGAAACATGCCATACCAGTCTCACTCTGCAATTTGCTGCAACATGACCAAAATTACCATAATTGGAACATGTGACATTGAACTGATTCTTCCTTTTATTAGGACTAACTGGTTTGAATGGCGATCTTGATACATTTGACTTGAGCCTACATTCTTCATATTTGTGTCCAAACTTATTGCATGTAAATCAATGTCCATTTAATCTTCTTCTATTTGACATACTACTAGATTGAGATCTACACTCATAAACAGTGTGGCCATACTTATGACAATTATGGCAATAACCATCAAAGGTGAAAAACTTATTTTGACTAACCAGTTTGTTTCTATAGACATCAGATTTATGACCTGGTTTACCACAATGATTACAAGAAGATTTGGGAAACTTCATACCTTTCACTTTTGAATTATTCCTTCTATCATCTTTTATCCTTTTGGATTTAGATGATTCTCCAATTTCCATAGGACCTGTACTGGAGTAACCAAGACCGGTTGTTTCCTTTTTTATTCTCTGAGCCTTCAACTATTTATCTATCTTCTCAGAGCTTTCATTGAATTTCCTCAGCTTCTCATTTCTCTCATTTTCAGCTTTCAACTCACTCTTGAGTTGTTCAATCTCTTTCACCATCCTCTCCTTTTCCTCTGTGTTGTAATGCAAATTCTTATGTATGTATTCATTCCCCTGAGTGAGAATTCGGATTTATTCATCTTTTTCAATCATGATTGCATCATTTTCTCTCAGGGCATCTTCAGTAAGCCTTTTGGCTCTTTCAGCTTTTGACAAAGCTTCTTCTGCATCTCTTTTTCCTTCATCGACACTTTTGTTGGCTTCTAGTAACTTAGTCATCCTCAAGGCCTGACTTTCATGTTCTCTTTTGAGATGTGTGATTTCTTTAGTCAGCTTTTTGTTCTTTTCCACGAGTTCTGAGATTGCTTCTTCAACTTCTTCAGATCCACTATATTCAGAGAGTTTATCTATGATGTCCTAACTCTCATTTAGTTGTTGAGCTAGTTCCTTTCTTTTTGCAAGAGATTTTCTCACTCTTTCTTTTAGCTGAGCAATAATTTCATTTGCTTGATCAATTTTCTTCTGATATTGGTATTCTTCCATGATCTTTATCCTCAAGCTGTCAAGATTCACTTCAGAGGACCAAAGCTTTGATACCAATTGTGCCGAGAGGGGAGGGGTGAATCAACACTTTACCAAATTAAAACTTTTAACTCTTGTTTGCACTAACTTAACATTCATCAATATAAATAATTACTGCAGAAGAATATGCATGCATGAAAAGATACACAGTACTCCAAGATTTATCTCATAGAAATCCAAATGGGAGAAAACCATGGTGTAAGTAGGAACTTACAAAATTTGTACTCTTATGGAGTATGCTCAGTGAGGAAGCATCCCTATTAGGAGATTACAAAGACACTATTAGGTGCCACCCGGTTAAGGTATTTTGATTAAGGCCTATCAGTGCCTTTACCCTGTTAAAGGTAGCCTTGTTAAAGTTCTTAGGATCATCAATTAAGATGACACCCAATTAAGGGATTTTACAATGGGACCTGTTAAAGTCCACTTAGTTAAGGGATTTTTAATTGCAATGGTTAGAAAGAAATAGAAAGATGGTCTGCTAGATTAGCTATTGATAGCTTGATCAGATCACAATGAAAATCATACTCTATCTACACTGGTTGTATCTTCTCTACACAACACTGGTTTTCTACTTATACCTTCAGCTCTGCACTATGTTGGTTCTCCAACCCTCGACTCTGTACTTTGTTGGTTCTCTGACCCTTGGCTTTGTACTCTGTCGGTTCTCTGACCCTCGGCTCTACACTCTGCCGATTCTCTGATCCTCGGCTCTGCACTCTACTATGCTCCCCCTGTGTTCACCCTTTTTCAGACCGATTTTTGTAGGAATAACAACCTCATTTGAATGAATTAAGCGAATTTATTAACCTTTGATTCTATTGCCAAATTTCCCTCCAAAACATCAGATTCAAAATTTTGTTACTGTGCCATAAATTACTCTCCAGAAATTGTTCCAGGAATCTCTGCCAAAATAGTCATTCATGCTGATAAGTCCATCGGTTGACTGGAGAAGACTGTCGGTTTAACTGGATGTTAATTGAACGTTACCAAGTCTGCCAGTTACAGACTCTGTCGGTGTACAGATCAAAATCTACCTAGCTGATTACCTCTTGTATACCAATCTATTCACTACTTAGTTGGTTGACCTCTTCTGTGTCAGTCTACTCATTACTTGCCGGTTGACCTCCTATGTGCCGGTCTACTCACTACTTGCTGGTTTACTCACTGCTTGTCGGTTGACCTCTCGGATACCGGTCTACTCACTGCTTAGCCTGCCTACACATTGCTTAGCCGATTAACATCTATATACTGGTCTACTCATTGTCAATAAATTGTGAAGACTTGGAAGATGATGTTGCCAACAATGACAACCATATCATTCACCCGTCATGCAAAATACACCAAAATGCCAACATTTATTGTCTTGGAATTGAGAACCAAGAGATACATGAAAGACTTAGAGGATGTAGGGATAGCATTGGTAGCACTTAGATTTCATCCTCCACTCCTTCTTTACTCGATGCCACACTGGATAGGAAACCATATGATTGATGCAACAAGAGAAAGGGACCACTGGGCAAGGATTACAAATGATAATGGCTTCTACTTAAATCAGCTCTTAGGAGTAACATATTCCATAGATTATAGATTAAACATCTTAGTATTCAATATCAGGAATTGGTTTGCTTGAGGTCAACCAAAAGGCAAAGTTGGGGGGTTTAATGAGTCCTAGGAATGTCGTAGTTTTATTAGCTTCCTGCTACTTTATTAGAATTTTATCAGTATATTGTTAGACTAATATATTTTAATTTTTCTTAAGACTATATTATTACCTAGTTATAATCTATAAATGATATATTTATATGGAATACATTATATGTTTTAATGGTCGATATATTGTTGAATGTTATAGATGATAATTTGTGTGGATTATTATTTATTGTAAGAGGCTAACATGCAACTTGGAGGGAGTACAACACTAGTCATAGCTTAAGGGATCTCTAATCCATCCACAACTAAAGGATACTTACCATGGCGATTCACATGGAAGCACTCAATGAGTGTTGCAATCACGTCGAGTCTCTATTGACTCTATCTCCTTAGTGAACATAAAGGATGTATAACATCATTGAAGATGATGGGGTTATTCCTCATTAATCCAAATTTAATGCAATGAACTACTCCTTGATTTTGTGTTACTATCTAATAAAAGAGTTTGATTTAGAACAGGATCTTGTAGGGCTAGTCATTATTTTTCTTTTTCTTTTGTTGAATAAGTTGCCTCAGTGTTAGGGAAGAGTGAAATCTATTTAGGTTTACTTAGAATTAAATGATCCACTTCCTGTGATTGCTTTGGAAAGGGGACGTATTGTTTTAGTTAGGATTTTCTCCTACAAGTTAAGTTGTTTTTCATCTACTAGATTAGTTAATGATAGAAGTACAAATAATGATTGTTGCTAGATCTTCTGCGTAATTGTAATTTTATTATCCTAAATATGAGTTATGAATGAGAATAAGCAATAATTAATATTCCTTGAGTTAGCATACTGTTACTTTTCAAAGATTGTACTCCTCAAGCAAGGGCAATTAGAGGTACTGTAATCCTCCTTTCTCTTTTTTGTAGTTAGTTTATTTATTATTATAGCAGATATATTATTGTTAGTTTCTTAATTATTGTTAAACTAATTACTATGGTTTGTCAGTATTGTTTGTAGTTAGAGTCCTAGTTGCAACCAAATTATCACTTTATCATATTATTAATTATTTCCCGCAAAAATTGTTGAGTTACTCGCAACAATTGTTGTATTAGATAGTTTTTAGTTCCAACATTCTTTATGCTTTCATTAGTTAGTATTTTCATTCATGCAATGATGGGAAGATTGATAATTTTCTGTATACATAGGACCAACACCATCTTTAAAGATATGTCCTTGACTAGTAATTAAGTGAAACCTCCACTTAGGCTATTAAGTTACCCCCTTGAAAACTTAAATCGGACTGAGTTCATGACATACTACACCAACTCTATGTATATAGTGGAGACCAATCACCATCTGTCATAATCTTCATAAGGGGCAAACTTTAATATTCTGCATATCAGGAAAAAATAAATGAGTTATGCTCACACATGTGAGAACTCAAATGAGACAAAAGACTTATAGGGGTTCCTTAGGAATATTCTTATAATTAACGAAGTAAAAGAAAATTAATTTTACCCAGCAAATATTAATTCTTAACACTCCCCTCTCCCTTAAGCTTTCCTTGGGGAGTTTTCATCAAACCCTTCAATGGGTTGTAATCCAAGATTATTACAATGATGGAAAAAATTATCTTTATAAAGAGGTTTGGTGAGGATCTCTACAACTTAATCTTCACCTTTACAATATAAAAGAGAAACTTGTTTGACTTCAATTTGCTATCTAATAAAGGGATGTTGAAGATAAATGTGCTCGGTCCTTGCATGAAACAGAGGATTATTTTCCAAGATAATGATAATTTAATTATCACAATAAAAGGTGTAGGAGCTTCTCAAGGTAGGTGCAAGTCTTCAAGTAATCTTCTTAACCATAGTGCTTCTTTGAATGCATGGTACAACCTTTATATTCAACTTTGATATAGCCAAGAGAAGTAAACTATTGTTTCTACTATTCCATGAGATTGCACCCGGTCCAACAAAGAAACAATAGCCACCACCTTTCCACCACCCTTCCAAGACTCCTCCTTGCATTCAAACTCTTGCCACACCACCAACTTACTATTTTTTACTAGACCGAAACACAAAAATCAGTCTTTGTGTCCACTCTAGCATGTGCCAACCATATCATGGATTCCTGCAAGATATAAGACATAAAAGGTACACATATTAAAGGCCTTGAAACCCATTGGAGTGGTTTAATTAACATGAAAACAAGACAAAATCATTATTTTGAAGTCTCGGGTTACCCTAGGTTAGGGTATGAATAAGTTTTACAAAAGTTGGTGTATCTTTATCAAAATTGAATAGATTTGAATAAGACAAAAATAAAATCAAAGTAGACTCATTCCAATATCATATACAATAAATTTTCCAAGCAAGTTAATAAGTTATAACAATGAAAAGTGCTTGTGAACAAACTGATACGTTTGGAAAACTTAGAAAATTACAGGAAACACAATTATATTTTATTGATTTTCACTCTCAAAATGTACATCCACCTTCAACCACCCCTGAACTAGAACAAGAGAGGTTTTTAAATATCATTTGAGTTAGTTTCAATGGGTATAACTAACTTTTGAATTTGTTTTACCCAACTAACACCTAATCACAACAAAAGTGCTTTGTCAACTTTTAGCAACATTTGGCAATTTTGTCTGAAATTGATCCTAGACTTAACCTAAGACCACAATGACTCAAAACTTATATAAATAGGTCCAAATAGGTCTAAAATACCCTTACACATCACTAAACATCATATTAGACCCATTGGTACACATTGTCCACATAATGACAATTTTGGCAATATTTGTCAACATGACTCCTCAAAGACTCAACACATCACCTAATGGTCTTAACGACCTTTATTACATCAAATATGGTCTTCTAAGACCTTATTCATTAAAAAATAACAAAAACCTTAATTCATCACCAAATTAACCTCACGGTGGCCATCTTGTGCTAGGTTCTCCTGCTCTAATATGATATAGGTGATGCAAGAATGTGTAAGGGAAGAATAGAAGTTTGGGATGGAGACTCTAATAGAAATGGCATGGTCGAGTGAAGGTTTCATCACCAAAAGTGGGGAATGGGTTCAAGATGCAGAGTTTGTGTTGCCATTAAGTCCATTCCTAATATGGGGAGCAGAGAGTGGTAGAGAAAAGCATCAAGTGGAGGCACAAGGAGGTTGGAATCTCATTAAAGAGTATCTTTGCAACTGTGAACAAATGGAGCAGGCGATACCAAGAAGGCTAAACATAAATTTTTCTTTTGTAAGGAGGACTACTGGATCAGCTACGAGATGCCAAGTGACAAGGACTGAAGCAGTAAGATTTTTAGTTGAAGCAGCAAGATGTTTTGTCAAATATGATGGTTGGACATGTAGGAAGAAAGACTTAAATTTAAGGTCAATTGTTAATATTTTTGGTATTGTAATAGATACATATATTATCTATGTACTCAGTTTTTAGTAGAGAATCCATTTTTTGGAGGGAAAGATGTATTTCTATAAAAAAAAATTAGACTATGGGACTCTAGATATATGATATAAGATGATTATGTAATTTCTAAATATTATTAATATAACTATATTTTACCGATAAAAAAAAAATTGCATAACACATATTTTTATAAAATTATATTATGAAATATTGACAAAGCTTAGCAACGAAAAGCAAGAAGTTAGTTGCAAAAATGAATACCCCTTTCTTAAATAAGATTTAAATTTGTTTTTATTAAAAAATGAAACAATACACCCTTTTTAAAAAAACTTGAATAAAAACTGTCAATTTTTAAAAGATTAAACTATATATATATATAGAAAACCTTTGTATTTATTTATTTTTTTGGAAAAAAAATCATATAAGAATTAAAAAACTATATTGCTTAAAAGAAAACTTGTATAAAGCAAAATAAGTTTAAATTAAAAAATCAAATGGAAACCTTTAAGATTATAATTGAAAGTAGATCTTTTAAATACATATTAAATTAAAAACCTTTGTTTAAAAAAATATATTTAAATGTGAAAATCTTTAAAGTTAGATAGAAAATTTTAACCAAAAATAATAATAATGAGGCACCACTTTAAATATAACCACGAAAGGAAAATATCATGAAGTGATAGAAATGAACTAATCAAGGATCAATTGTTTGAGGTTAGATTTTTTTTTGACAAGTAAATAGCTGCTTATGGGGCAACACCCATTATATTATAATCAAAAGTTACATATTTTAAAGTTTAGATCATAGGGAGTTATCCTCAAAATTATCCCCTGTAAATGCCTACCATATCCCATGCTTACATAACACCCTTAACATAACTATACACGGTTCCTATTATTTGATGAACAAAGAATTACCCTAGCCCCTAAGATACAAAATTGGATCATAATCTATTACTATCTAACTACAACATATGATAACATAGTAGGCCCATTATACCAAAATTAAGCATAAGTAACATACATCCGCAAATAGTGTTTGTATAAACCATACCCGCACCAGAACAGTAGATTAATTGACTTCCTCAGAGATTGAATCTTCCTCCTCTTCATGCTCCATAGCCTCCATCCTCCTTACCGTGATGGCTCTAGCAGTAATAGGGCAATTCGGTCCACAATCCTGATTGCGCTTCTATATCAGCCATTTCCTCCACATTCTTGGGATCATCTAGCACTCATTCTTTACCCCATCCCAAACCCCACTCATCTTTATTTTTAAGGTCTTGCAGTGCATCCTTCAGCAATTCCTCCTCCTCATTCGACAGGGCATTTTCATCTTTCATATAACACTTCACCCATCCTTTAGGAGTCCTCAGACTCATTGTGGCCACATTCATGATGAAATTTATGCTCCTCGTCTTCTCATTCCAACTATCCTCAGACATTTTTGGCTCTAATTTTAGTACAATGGGTTCCTTTTTAACCTCCAGCCCATTCCCAAGAGTCATATAATAGTTTTGGGGCCTAGGAATTAGCAGATTATCATCAATATTGTCCAATGTTGCGTCAATTTCTCCTAGATAAGCACGCAGAAAGATCTTTTGACGTAATTTCTTAGCTCTTGCCTTGCTAACCCCCATATATATTATAATGGCCAAAAACATGGCTGCTACATCTAAATATACTCTATGGCAATGATGGGCCTTCATAAACTCCTCCCCCAGAACTTTCTTGATCACATGCAAGACCAATGGTTGTCTAGAGTGCATCATGACCAACGAATGTTTGTTTGTTAAAATCTCCAAGAAGGCCATCTGTCTCTTTGTGGACTCCAAAAGGATTGGTGTGTTCATTCTCCCTCTTGCCTTCTGGTATCAATATTTTCAAATAAAGGAAAATGAGTGAATTTTGCTAACCCTTTCCTGTCTTTTAAAGCCTATCACCACCTAGAATAATGAATGCTCTTATTATTACTAAGTAATGTCTTTTTGGGAAAAGATGACTATTCATTGTGATTGAGGTTTCTCATGCTTATATCAATAATAGCATGTGTGTCTAGAGGATATAAATCATAATATAAATCTATTAAAAACATGCAAGCATTATCCATAATGGTGCTTCTGCCTTTCAAGTGTGCCACCTTGAATAAACACCTATTCTAATAATCCGAGCTTAGATTTCTGGACACTAAATATTTGATTTTGAGACAAAGTTAATAATCATAATAATCATTGACATCATGCCAATGTTGTAATTTTGATAGAGGTTCCAACAATGCCTATTCATCGTATCACTCCACTCTCGATTGTGAATTTTAAGTCATCTAATATTCGATAGCATTTTGGCTAATTCATCTGCATGCCCATTACCTTCTCTGTAAATGTGGCTAATCTTAAAATCTTGAAATTTTTCAATAATATTTTTAATCCAAATCAACCACTTATTCAATTTCTAATTAGGTGTCTGGCCTTTTCTAATGACATTCACTATGATCAATGAGTCTCCTTCGAGATGGATTCTCTCCAAGCCCAATTACTTTCCTATTTCCATCCCTCTCAGCACAACTTTGAATTCAACTTTATTATTCGTTGCCCTGCCAATGTATTTCGATATTTATGTCAAAGTTTCACCATCTTTATTTCTCACAATTACTCCAATGCCACTCAAGCCAGGATTATCTCTAGCAGCTCCATCAAAATTAATTTGACCTAGCCCTCTTTAGGAGTGATCCATACTGTATTTTTATTGGCTTCAATACATTATTTTGCACCCTCCCTCCCCTGCAGGGTTGGCACTACAAGATCAGGAAATTGTTTCATCAATTCCTCATCCCTATTGGTGTAGATGCTTTTCTTGAGAGGCAAGTTCCTCACACTGCATTAACTAATTCTATGATGCTTGCTTTTATTTTTTTGATAAAAACTTTAAAAGGCATAGCTTCTTCTTGAAAAAACCTTCTTTTTCACTCTTTCCATAACCCCTAGATGATTGTAGAGGGAAGACATTGCCAAATACTACTAAAAACCCCTTTAAATTGATATTTCAGCCATAAGATGAACCATTCTTTTAGGCTTTGTGTATAGGGCCCAATAAAGTTTAACTTTATTGTGAAGTGCTTCCAACATTTCTCTAAGAACTAACAGGTGAATAGAAGATAGTTGCCAGTTTCTTCTTGCTTCTCATACAAGGGGCATCTACTTGGACCACATATCCCAATTCTATTAAGTTTGTCTTATATGAGAATTTTATTTTGTATTGCCAACCATGAGAAGACCCCTGCTTTGGGTAAATAATACTTCCCCCATAATAATTATTTTGGCCATTGTTCATCCTCAATGATAGCCTCCTTTAATTTGTAACCAATTTTGACCTTATATTCTCCATCCTTGGATGCACACCATCTGATTTTGTCTTCCTCCTCTAAAAGGGCAAAGACTTTATCCTTGAGAATTGTTGCCAATCTCTCCTTCTGATCCTAAGGGGTATTTAAATCATTTAAGTCTTTCCATTTCCATTTAGCTAAATTATTTTCTATATATACCTCCTTGTAATTATAATTTTTTTAGCCCTAATGCCTAATAGTTTCTTCCCTTATCTCCTCCAAATTGGGGGTAAGTTTAAGGGCTACAAACCCTTCCCATGAACCACCCCAGAAGGAGGTGCATTGACCATTTCTAACATCCCATGTAACATGCTTTGAGATGATATCTTGATTGTCCAATATGAAATTCTAAATAGTCGAGCCTTTGGGAGGATTTCTAATGGTAATAATTCAACAAGGATCATCTGAATCCAATTTTTTTTTCCTGAGGATTTTTACCCATTTCTGATTATCCTTATACATACTCCACACTAGCTTAGCTCCCATAGCCATATTCATTATCCAAAGCTGCTTCACCTTTGCCCCTCCAGCATCTTGAGGTTTACATATTTTATCCCAAGATATAAGGGGATTTTTTTGTGTGTTTCATTTGGGCCATTCCAAAAGAAGTGTCTCATGATTTGTATGATAATATCCTCCATTGACCTAGGAACTTCATGCATGACATTGAATAAATAGGAATTTGGCAGATAAAACTACTTTTATCATCAAAATTTTGCCTGCTAATGTTAGCCGTTTTCCCTTCCAAGATTCCATTTTCCTTCTACAACTATTGATAAGTTTTTTTCAATAATTCTTTTTATTAATTCTCGCAAACAGTGGCATTCCTAGAAACCTCCCTAGGAAATTTGCCACTCTCAACTCTATGATTCGAGTTGTCTTCCTATAACCTAGGTTGAACATTTAAAAAGAATATTTCTGATTTTTTCCAATTTATACTTTGTCCCGAGGCTTTACTGTAGTCATCTAGTAACCTCTTAATGTTCCTAGCCTCACTCCTTGAGGCATCTCCAAAAAGTATGGTATCATCAATGAATTGTTGATGAGTTATTGGCTCAACCCCACGAGTGGCTAAAATATGTTTCCACAAACCATCTTCCCTTGCTTTGGTGATACTCCTACCCAAAGCCTCTACCATAATAATGAAGACGAAAGGAGACAAGGGGTCACCTTGCCCTATTCCTCTAGATAAATTGAAGAATCCTTGCATGATCCCATTAATTAGTACTAAGAATTTTGCTTCCTACCCATTTGATCCAATTATCATCAAATCCAAATTTGATTAAAACTTTGAGGAGAAAATGCCTATCTACCATATCACAAGCTTTTAGGATGTCCAGTTTGATGATCATGTTACGTATTCTAGCTTTCCTGGTTGTATGGATGGTTTCATGTGCAACAACGATGCCCTCAGCTATAGACCTTTCTGGTGAGAAACCACTATGTCCCTCTGATATAACATCATCTAACACCGTTTGAGTTTGTTTGCAATGATCTTAGTTACCACTTTATATATCGTATTGCATAGAGTAATAGGCCTGAAATCTCCCATATTTTGAACTTCCTTTTTCTTGGGGATGAGGGCTAGAAATGTGTTATTGAAGGTGGCCAATATTGTCATTTTCCTCCTAGATTCTTCCACTGCTTTATGTAAATCCTCCTTTATTATTTCCCACAAGAATTGAAAAAAAATTGTTGTGAAGTTGTCCGGCCTAGGGGCCTTGTTTGCTCCCAAATGAAAAATTATGTGTTTAACTTCTTCCAAAGAGATCTCTTTGAACAACTCCTTGTTATCCTCCTCCTTGATAATAGAGGGAATATTATCTAATAATCTATTTCTTTCATCTTCGTGAAGTGGAGCTTCTCTGTTTAGAATATTTTGGAAATATCTGATAGCTTCTAGATTAACTTCTTCATTACTTTGCATTTTAGCTCCATCTTCTTTCTATATCTCCACTATTCTATTTCTAATTTTGGTGTTTGAGGCTGAGTTATGAAAGAATTTATATTTTTTTCCCCTTCCTTGAGCCACACTTCTGTAGATTTTTGTCTCCAATAGCATTCCTCCCTGCTGCAATTTCTGCTTGTTCTGCTTTGAGGATTTTTTCTTTTTTCATATTTTTCTTCTCTCATTCCCCTTGCAATTATTGTCTCATTCAATAATCTTAATTCAGTTTCTATCCTCTCCTTTTCTGCAAAAATGTTTTTGAAGTGTGCTTTGTTCCATTCTTTCAACTTATGTTTGACATAATTTAGCTTCTTATTGAGTCCGAATAAGTATGAACAACTAGGCTCCTACATAGTTGAATATATTGGGATCTCTCAGGCACATATTTTCAAATTTGAAAGGGCATCCCCCTTCTTGATCAGCTGGGTTAACCATTAATTGTACTAGGAAATGATCCGATCCATTATAAGGCAATATTTCAACTTCATAAGAATCCATGATATCTTCCCATTTTCTTCCATGAAGAATCTATCAAACTTCTCTGCAATATTGGTGAATCCTTTTCTCCTATTAGTCCATGTATATTTTCCATTTTTAGTTTGAATCTCTCTAAGATTATTATCATCAACAAATTCCCGAAAGTCAAGTTGGATTCTAGAAATATGTTGCATTCCTCCTTATTTTTCTGAATTGTCTAAGGTTGCATTGAAATTCCCTCCAATAAAGATTCTATCCTTATTATGATTACTAAGCCATATAGTAATTTCTTTCCATACATCCCTTTTAGCAATAGTAGGAGTAGGGCCATATACATTTACTAATGTAGCATTCTTGTTTTTTCTCAGGCATTTGCAAAATACTACCATCCAGTTTTGGTTTCTAACTACATCAATGCATTTCATCACCAAAGGATTCCAAAGCATTCCCAATCCTCCAGAAGCACCTACTGACCCCACAAAGGAACCTTCCCATTTTCTTGAGAATTTCATTTCCATAGTACATTCATCCATACTCCATTCGGTTTCTTGTCGAAGGATCACATCTCAATTGATGTTATCAGTTTGGCGCTTTATATTGCGCCATTTGCCAGGGGAATTTAAACCCCTAGCATTCCACGTTATGAGTTTCATGCCTCCTTGGGAGGGGATATCTCCCTCTTGCTTCTTAATTTCCTCTAACCTTTTGCACTCCCTGCTATTACTAGTTTTGTTTATTGGACTTTCTTCCCCTAGATTTCGTCTCTTCACAATTTAGTTTTTTAATTTTCAACTCGGATTGTTCTAAGCTTCTTTCCTCTAATTGACCAATTAGCTTTTCCTCAAATCCACTATCAATATATGATCCTTCCTCTCCTATTTCATTAATATCTATCCCATTGTCTACCTCATTAGCAACTTCTTCATTCTCTCTAATGATTTCCTCCACTTGATGAGGATCTATTGCAATCATATTACAATCTTCTTTTTAAGGAGTTTCCCAAATAATAGCAGATTTTGCTTGTTGATCATTCTCCTTATCTACTTTTGCTTCTCTTTTCCTTGGGGTTTGGATTGGTTCCTAATCAATTTCATTAATAGGATTAGGTGCTATCATATACTTCTTTGATTCTATCTCTTCCTGAATTCTAAGCACCTCCTCTATTGTGATTTTCTTGGCATTATTATTGATATTGTCACACTTCAATATGTCTATTAGTTCCTTCAAAGAAGGGCTGGTGGATGAGCAAACCTCCTCCATACTTCTATTGCTTTCCAATAATCAGTATTCCTTGACAATTAGATCTGAAAATTCTTGAGATTTTACACTAGGATCTGAACTAGTGTTTCCCTCTCTTTTTGGACTCATGTTATATCTGAAGTTCTCTCATTTGGATCTGATGTGTTTCATTTTAACCCAGCGTGTTCTTTGGATTGACATTTAGGGCATAAAAAGATTTGATCTTCTCTTTCCACTTTTTGTATCCAAGACCTTCCATCTCTATATATTTCTAAAAACTTAGGGAGATTATGTTTCAAATTGATATTGATACAAACCCTAACATAAGATTCCCATATTCGGTCCTCTAGGATAGGATCAATTGAATCCAAAGCCCTTAATTATTTATAGATTTCTTCGAGGATGTCTTGGTTCTAGTACTCCAAAGAGAAATTATACATGTCGAGCCAAACTTTTTCATTATTCAATGGAATGAATTCTTGGGTTGAGATTAGGGCACCAATTAATCAAATGCAATTCTATTCCATTAAGAAAATATGGCCCTCCCTGCCAAACCTCTTCTTTTTCCTTTGAATTTTGGAGTTCAATAAGGAAGTAATCATTGATTAATAATTTGATTGAGATTTCTGCTTTCTAATGTTTTTGACACTAGTCTACCAAATGCCCTTTCTTCAGAAATCCTCCTCCCCATTTAGTGAAAAATGCCTTATTTCTAAGATTATCCCTACATGTTTTAATCCTCTCATCTTTTATTGTGACAACTTTTGTAGGAGAGATTTCCTAATCATTTGATATTTTCTTGTTCCGTTCTTCTATGTTTACAATGATTTTTTCGCCTTTTTGATCTGTGTTAGGGTTGTCATGCTTGTGATTTCTCCAATTATCTAAATTGTCTACCTTTGATATATGAAGTTTTTAAAGCTATCCTCTTATTTTTTTAATGAAACCATTATTTTTCAATATTGCAACAATATTTTTTATTCCCTTAGGGGAAAGATTGTCTTCCTCTATTATTGCTATGCTCAACAGGATATGTTCGTAGCCAAGGCAATCCTTTTCTTCGTAGCCAAGGCAATCCTTTTCTCCCCATCTTATTGAGTGATCAAAATCTTTGATAATCCCTTCACCTTCTTTCATTTGATTTAAAAACCCTACATTTTGTTGTCTGCCAAGATTGATTTCGACTCCTTGAATTATGCTTGTATTTGTCTACCCATTGTCCTTGTTCAAAAACCCATTGAGGGATGTGATCTTCCTCAATATGAGGGGTGAATTTTCTTTGAAATTTGGCTTCTTCCTCCTTGTCCCATCATTGTCTTCTGCTATCATAGAAAACATGGCCTTCTTCACATTTGATTCTACTTTCACTGTAGCTTGCTCCTACCCCCGACATAGTAGAGCCCCTTTTTTGTAATATTGTGGTAGTTGTTTGAAGGTAGAATATTACCATAAATATGAGAAGCCAAAATCATGAGCAACCACACCAAGAAGGAGACAAAATAATTATAAGGGTGAAAAAGAAAAGAAAAACCCCCAATATGATGAAGATGGCATAAAGCCTAAGACAATACAATGTGTGTGTGTGTATGAGAGAGAGAGAGAGAGATTAGCATAGAAATGCTTCTATAGAAGAAATGAGGGAGACACCACTTTAAATCTTCCTATTTATAACAATTGGTTGTTTTTTAAGCTTGAATATTTTTTAATAGAATACCAACCTTTTATATTTAAACCAAACTTATAAAAAAAAATTATTGAAACTCAAATAACAACAACAAAAAAAAGATACAAGGATGAAGAACTTGAAACAAACAATAAAAGTTGTTGCACAATAAACATATGTGCCAAACTTTTTTTTTTAATAAGTAAATAGCTGCAAAGGGGCAACACCCTTGTATTAATCAAAAAGGAGAATACAAGGCCTGATTTAGTGAGAGCGGTAGGGGGAAATAACCAGGAAGAAAACCCCCTACCTTAGCTCTATTCCTTAAATAAAGAAAAACCATCACTGAAGGTTGGATGAGTAAAAGACAACAAATAGCAACCTCTTTAGAGGTAGATAACAAAGGCTTTAAAACAACTAATAACAAAAACAAAGAGGTCAGTAAGAATGATGACAACCGGAGTCAAAGAGAGTCTTCAGAAGCACTATCCATAGGAGCATGAGATGCATCCAGGACAATAGGGCATTCAATGCCACAATTCAAGTGAGTCGCCAATTCTGCCTTCTCCCTGGGGAGTTGATAGTCATTTGGGAACCACTCCTCACCCAGACCAAACCCCCAGTCATGACCAACCACCAAGTCTTCATTCTCCAAAATCCCAAAATCAACAACACCCGCTAGTTCTTCATCACAAATAAATGTTGCCCTCCATTCCAACGTGAAGCTGTTTTGTATGCCAACCACTTTAAGTAGGAATTCAATATTCCTGGTAATGACAGGCGAGGTTGCTTGAAGAGCATCAAAAACTAGGGAGTTAACAATCACAATCTTCCTCACCTCCACCTAGTTGCCAAAGGACATATAGTAATTTTGGGGGAGCGGAATTCTCAGATTGGCATCAATATTGTCCAATACAGCATCAATTTCCCCCAACAGGTGATGTTTAAACATCATTTGAGTTAACAGTTTTTCTCTCTGCTTGCTAGTGCCCATGTATATTATCATTGCAAGAAAAAACATCAGGATATCGACATTAGCTTTGTACCTATGATAAGCCATAAGGAACTCCTTTCCCAAAATCCTCTTAAGGCTATGGAGAATAAGAGGATGTCGAGAGAAGAGGACCTCCTGATGAAGTTTGTCCATGATTTCACCCAGGAAAGCCATCTGGCGACAAGTAGCTTCGAGGAGAATTGTGGTCTCCATAGCAAGTCACCGTGAAAAGAAAGCAATTGTTTGATGAAAAAATGAGGGCATTCCATTGTTAAATAGCGAGCCATCAACTAGAAAATATGGCTACTAGTAAGTGGTTTAGGCCAATTGAATGCAATACGTGTGAAATGCCAGTGTCCAAACCACATCTGAGCCCAATCTCGTCAACTTAATGTCGACTGACTTTAACCCATAAGTGATTATAGGCAAATCTTGAAAGGATCTAGTTCTAACTAGATATTAATTAAAGTACACTTATATCCACTTGCCACGGGGCCCAAACCGACACAGATCAATGATGATGACAATGTATCACATCTCGGAGGATATCAAGTCAGTCGATCGATCTATCCACTGGTACCCACAACCATTAGGTTGAGTGGGAAAAAAGTGGCAACTGGGAAGTAATACACCTGTTTGCACCACAATCGGTGATTAATACGAAAAAGCCTCAATCGGAAGAAAAGAGAAGAGCGCAATCGGCAAGAGACCCAACTGGAGAGCACCCCCCTTAATGAGATAGCGAGAATACCATGTCAATCGGTGGAGGCACTACTATGTCACCAATTGATCCAACATAGAACCATCATCTAAGAGGAGCAGACCAATGGTAGAAACCACTACTGATAAACTCAACCAGAAGCCAAATTACTTGGCAGGACAAGCATGCCATAACATTGGTGGAAGATCATGGGGGGTTACCAATGGCTAGCACCAATTTAGAGAGTCTATCAGCCTCTCCGTTACCTTCCCTATAGATGTGGCTAACCGGAAATTCATCAAAGGTGGCTAACAACATCAGGATCGGTTGAAGCCATTGATTAAGGTGCCAACTAGGGATGTTATTACAGTGGATCGTATTAACCACATTCAATGAGTCTCCCTCTAGATGAATTCTCTGCACCCCAAGTTCCTTTCCTAACTAAAGACCTCTTAAAGCCACTCTGAATTCAACTTCATTGTTGGTAGCAACACAAATCTTTTCAAAGATTTCTTTTATGCAGACACCATCGGAGTCTCTCAAAATACAACCAATACCACTTTGACCCGGGTTTCTTGCAAAAGCACCATTGAAGTTTACCTTGCTCCACCCAAACTCTGGTGCAACCCATTTCACACCCTCTTGTATTGACCTGATCTACCAGGGTTCCCAAACCAAAAAGTGGTGGAATGAGTAGATTTGGAAGAGCCAGCTTAATATTGCAATCCCAATCCGTGAACAAGTTTTTCTTTAAAGATTTGGATTGAGTAGCCTCATTCAAGAGCTTAGTCAGGTGATTCTCAATTTTCCCACAAAGAAACATTAAGCTCATCTCTTCACCCTGGAAGATTCTATGATTCCTTTCTTTCCAAATTTCCCAAATCATAAGCGATGGAAGGATATAAAGAAAATCAGAAAAAATAGCCTTACTTGCCAGTTTAGGCCATTGCAAAAACCAGTTATCCAACCTAGATGGGAAGGGGCTGAAGATTCTTAATTTTACAATGAAATGCCACCAACAGTGGCTGGAGAATTTGCAGTGGAGAAGTATATGATCCGCAATCTCTTCCTACTCTAAACATAAAGTGCATTTGTTGGGTCCATTGATACCTATTGAATGGAGTCTTTCTTTGGTTAAGATCTTTTTCTGACAAGCCAACCAGGCAAAGGAGCCTGCTTTGGGAAGGAGGCGGGGATGCCAAAAAAGATTAGCAGGCCAATCTTTTTTGTCTATAGCCGCTTCTTTCAATTTGTAGCCATAACATACTTTGTATTTACCATCAGAGGAACCACACCACCTAATAATGTCCTTTTCAAGGGAAGGGAAAATAATCCTTTTGCTGAGAATGTCGGCAAACAAATATTTCTGATGCTAATCCAAGTCCAGGGGATCCAAGGAGTTCCATATCCATTTAGCAATACCATTTTCTTGGATGGTATAACCATAATCACAGATATTGTAAGGCAACAAGTTTATGCCATAATAGGTTGCAGTGAGGGATTGAGACATAGGGCATCTTCACCAGCCCAAGAGTCAATCCAAAAGGAGGCATCCCTGCCATTCCTGACATCCTAGGTAACCTGATCACTTATGATGGCCCTGCTATCCACAATAAAATTCTAGATGGCCGAGCCTTTAGGGGGATTGTTTATAGTGAGAATCCTTTTTGGTTCCAGGGAGTCTAGATATTTATGTTTCAGAAGCCTTACCCATTTTTGCTTCCCACCACTACAGATTTCCCTAACCAATTTTGCACCCATAGCTAAATTCATAATCAAAATTTGGTTGGCAGATCTTTTTCCAAGCTACCAAAGGAAATTTCCCTTTGTCATCTGAACCATTCCAAAGGAACTTTCTCATTAGAGATATCAATTCATCTTCAATTGCCATCGGTAATCTCAAGCAAGCCATGGAAAAAACCGATAGAGCAGAAAGGACTGATTTTATCATAGTGAACTTCCCAGCAGAGGATAGCCACTTGCCTTTCCAAATTGCAAGCTTAGATTTGCACTTATCAATAAGATGCTTCCAATAGTGAGTACTGTTACTGCCAATGAAGAGGGGGGTTCCAAGAAATTTCCCAAGGAAGTTTGCAACTCTGAGATTAAGAATCCTCGATAAAACACCTTGCAAGCAAATCAGAGTATTGACAAAAAACACTTCAGATTTGTGCTAGTTGATTTTTTGCTTGGAAGCCATACATTAATCATAAAGGCATGATTTAATTGTTCTTGCCTCCCTCCTGCATGCCAAACCAAATAGAATGGTATCATCGGCAAACTGCAGATGTGTCATTTTTTTAACCCTTGTTGCCACATTGACTCCAATACAACGATCATCTTGTTGAAGAGCTCTTATTGATTGACCTAAGGCTTCAACCATTATGATAAACAGAAAAGGTGATATTGGATCACCTTGTCGAATTCCTCTTGTCGAGGAAAAGAAGCCATGAGATGAGCCATTAAACAAAACAAATAATTTGGGGGAGGCTAGACAACTCGTAACCCATGTGATCCATTCCTTGCAAAAGCCAAATTTATTAAGAACATCAAATAATAAATCCTTGCCCACCATATCATAAGCTTTTAGAATATCCAGTTTTAAAATCATACAGGAGTCCTCGGTATTCCTAGTCGTATGAAGCATTTCATGAGCAATGATAATGCCTTCCATAATGGATCTTCCAGGGGAAAAACCACTTTGTGCATCTAATATAATGTGTTTAAGGAGGGGCTTCAATATGTTAGCTACGATCTTTGTTACAATCTTATATAACGTGTTGCATAGAGCAATGGGCCTAAAATCACTCATCTGTTGAGGGTTTTTCTTCTTCAGGATTAGAGTAAAAAAGGTGTGATTAATAGCACCTAACATAGTCATTTTCTTTCTTGGTTCTTCTACTGCAAGATGTAAATCTCGAGCAATGATATCCCAAAAATAATGGAAAAAGGCAACAGGGAAGCCATCATGGCCAGGAGTCTTATCAGGTTTCAGCTGGAAGGTAGTTTTCCTTACTTCATCAATTGAAATAGGAGTACAAAGAGTTGTATTTTGGCTATCAGATATTATGGATGGGATTGAGTTAAGAATTTTGGCTCTTGCTTCATGATCGATCTGGTGATCACCATTTAACAAAGAATCAAATAATCTTATAGCTTCTTACGTAATGTCCTCATAGTTCTTGTTAGTGACTCCATCCGGTCTCATAATCTCCGATATTTTGTTTTTATTTCGAATGGCAATGGCCGACCAGTGGAATAATTTGGTATTTTTGTCACCTTCCTTTAGCCATAACTCCCTTGATTTTTGACGCCAATGGATTTCCTCACATAGAAGGATTTCATTCAGATTAGATTTGAGAGTATTTTCTTTGATAAATAAATCCTCATTCATTTCTGAAGTAATAACAGAGTTGGTTATTTCTTCCAGCTCAGCCTTAATTCTTAATTTCTCCATATGAATATTCTTGAATTGCCTCTTATTCCATTCTTTGATGTTAACCTTAATATACTTGAGCTTCTTATTGAGTATGAATAATCTCGAATGGTTCCCAAGAACCGGTTCGTTCCACCAAACATATATAAGATCATATAGCTCAGGTACTCAGAACCACATTTTCTCAAACCAGAAAGGAGTACCTCCCTCTGCTTGACCCATATTGACTTCCAGACAAATCGGGTAGTGATCTGATCTGATAAGCGAGAGAATCGATGACTCTAAAGCTAGATTTTGACTAGCCACTCACCAGTAATGAGAAACCAGTCAAGTCATTTAGCAATGTTAGTAAAACCCACTCTCTTGTTCATCCATGTGAAAACACCATTTTTAGGAACAATGCCTAGAAGGTGATTCTTCTCAACAAAATTCAAAAAGTCCTTCTGGGACGTACCAGTCCGCTGAATACCTCCACTTTTCTCAATGCCGAAAAGGATCGCATTCAAGTCCCTAACTACCACACAACTGCCATCAGTAATACCCTTCAGCTTGATGGATAAGAGATCCCAGAGGGCACATTTATCACCAGCAGAAGATGGTTCATACACATTGAAAAGATTAAAATTCTCATCCTGTCCAAGAATAGTAACTAGACAATGTTGCCAATACTTATCTTCCTTAACAAGAGAGATCCTAAAATACATAGAATTCCACATGATTCCCAAGCCACCAGAGGCTCCATCTGATTGCCTAAACAACCCATTCCACTATTTCCAAACTCTCATTTTAGCATCAGTCTCAACCTTACTCCATTTAGTTTCTTGTTGTAGCCAAATATCTCCTTTGGTGTCATCAATCTAGCGCTTAACCAAGCACCATTTGTTAGGGGCATTGATGCCCCTGAGATTCCAAGATAAGAGTTTCATTTCTCCTGGGAAAGGGCATTTCCCTTCCCTAAATTAAGTTTGGTTTGACCACTGGCAGCACCAGCCACTGCTAGCATAATTTTTTTTATTTATGCCCCCGCACTCCTTTTGACTTAAAGTTTGGTTTGTCAATAGATGAGTCAGACTTCCCAAAACCTTTTATAGTAGTCTCCACTATAAGATCAGAGTTAGGTTCAAAGTCTTCATCCCCCTTTGAGGAGGAAGATTCAATTTCCCCATCTTCCAATTCAATCCCTACCGAGGAGCAAAAATTCCCTCCCATATCCCCCAGAGTTCTAGCCTCCGTACCCTGAGAGTGAAAATTGCAGTCTTCAATTACCAGTTGATTCCTAGGCACAAGAGGGGAGGGTGGAAGCGAATCCGCTAACTTGGATTCAATATCCGCCTGTAAGGATTTAGTCTTTTCCAGAAGCATGAGAAGATCTTGTTGGCTCTGTCTTTGGCTAGAGGAGGGAGGAGCTATGTTCAAAGGAGTTTCCTCTGTGAATGAAACATTCTCATTATCATGAGTTTCATTGCAAAAATCTTCCCCAGTATCAGTGGAGATAGGAGGTTTCGGTTGCATCTTTTCTTCAATAGGAAATTGCATACATGAGTAACTTCATTGTATCATAGCCAAAACATCACAGCTAATGTCGGTGTGGTCCAAGGAGAAGCATTTAGGATAAATATGCAACTAATCTTCTCTATCAATCTTCTGGATCTAGATCTTCCCTGCACCAATGATTTTGACTTCATCGGGGATCTTGGTGATTTGATTTGTGCTAATGCAAATTCTGAGAAAGCTTCCCCATAATTTATCCTCCAAAATATCATCAACCGATACAAAGGTGCCAAGGTTTTTGCATATATCCTTAATGACATCAATGTGCCAGTAATCCAAGGGATAGTTGTACAATCTTATCCATACCTTGTTGTCCGGTAATATATGCGTTCGGGGATTGAAATTGGGCTGCCAATCAATGATGTGAACTTCAATGCCATCCAAGATATATGGACCTTTGTTTTTAGCTTGCCATTTCTTCTCATTGCTCATAAATTCAATCATATAGAAATCATTTGGGAGAATATTAATGTTAATATCCTTCCCCCATTGTGCTCTACACCAGGACTCAAAGTTGTCCTTAACCCGTTTTCCACCACCACATTTGATGAAAAGGCAAAACTCAAGCAAACTTGACCTAGCAGAATTAATTTTATTTTCATCCAAGAAGATGGTAGGTCTTGAGGTTTTACTTACCAGATTTGGATATTGAGGTCACTAAGGGAGGAAGGTTCATCTTCGAAAATCAGGGTAACTGTCTCGATTTGACCAAGGGTTCCGATTTTTAAGGCGGAAGTTGGATTTCCAAAACCTGCCATGATCCGCCCTTGAGATATCTTTCCCGAAGCACCCATTCCACATTTGGAATTTACCATAAGCTTTCAGAGGGTCCATAATAGGATCAAAATGGAGATTGCCTCTCTCAAATGTCACATCGGGGATGCAAGATTCAGGCGATGGATGCCCGTTTCGGGGGGCCTTGGAAGTAGGATGCTTAGCCTTGCAAAACCAACCTTTGTTATTCCAAATGAAATCATTTTACTTCCATTTATGTAGGTCAATAGGGTACTGGTTACCACTGGAATACAAATTTCCATAGTTCATCCACAGTTTGAAATATCGGTTACCCTGGAACATGTCTTCTTTCCCAGCATTAATCGGTTTCTGAAGAAATTGCAATCTACTTGTTTCGATGGGAAAGGCAATATCTGCTTCATCACTCCATGATCCAACCTTCGCGGCCTGAGCGCCAAAAATTCGCACATCGAAAGGCCTGTTCCTATCGCCACTGTCGATCCTGTTGCCATCCAATGTCACCATTTTGCTCCTCATCTCTATTTACTACATATGTGCCAAACTTTACATTAAAAGGAACTAATAATAGCAAAGGTTTGCTTGATAGAAATAAATAATGGCAAAGGAACTTGCCAACTACTAAGCAGAGGCATAGGAGATAGCAAATAAAATTGTAAACTAAATTATCCTAGCATAGGGATAATGAAAACAAAAATAGAGCGAAGAGTAGTTAACCACAAACAAAAAATAATGCATGCAGTTTAGAAATGATGCCAAAACCAAAGAGAAAAAGTAAAGCGTAGGTAATAAGTTTTTTTGAAAGTTGAGTAATTGCAAACAATGAAGTGATAGGAGATAAGAATAAGGAATAAAGGGGAAAAGAATAAAAGACTAGTAGTGGTTGGAAGGACCCAGTTGAAATAAATAAGTAGAGGCTTAAATTAGAAAATAAAACTTTAGGATTGACAATAGGCAGTACAAAGAGCTAAAAAAAATAGCCAAAAATAGGCTAGAAAGAGTTTAGCCTAGGAAGAAACCAATGCAAGTGTAGACACCTAAAAATGTCTCATCAATCATGCACTAACTAATCATCCTATTAGTTAAATAATTATTTAATTAAACTAATTAATCTAATTTCTTATGAACTAATTCAAATCATCACCTTCTACATTACTAATTATTCAATTTTCACTTCTTCATTGATTATTCGTTCATTCCTTTCTCAAATGTTAATTAAATATTAATTATTTAATTAATTACAATTTAATTCCTTAATTAAATAATCTTTATTTTTTAATTGATTCCATTTCTAATGATTTAATAATTTTATTATTTAATTAATTAATTCATCCTTCAAACCCCCAAATTTGAATTTCAATTAGTTTCAACTAATTTCATTTCTTCCAAATTTGCATTTTACCAAGTTTCAATATCATCACATTTCAAGTTAATGTGCATTTCAATTTCATCATTCAAAAATAAAAATTTAAACAAACATGAAATTGAATTTCATTTTAAAAATCCTAGAACACGTGTTGAAAATTATGCCTGATTGATCAATCAGTTAACTAATTACTTGACTCAGTTAACTCTCCAATCTCCACTCTTAACTCCCAATCACCTTTTTTTGACTAACCAATCAATTCAGTTGTCTCTCATATAATTCAATTAACTAGCTAATCAATTTAGTTGACTATCCAATCAATTGAGTCATCTTTCCAATCAATCCACTTAGCAGATCAATCAAAATGAGTTGACTGATCAATCAAATCAGTTCAACTATCAATCATCACTTCAGTTCTATTTGTCACCCAATCTATCCCAAAAATCTATAAAAGCAACCTCATTTCTCCATTTCAATCAATCACGAGCTTTGAAATTATTGTGTCTAATCTATGAAGGAATCCAAGTGCGATATCTGAGAGCCACCCACAACACAATTTTGGAGAAGAACAATGGAAGACACGATGCGGAATAGGGAGTTTTATATTGTTTAATTGATTTAATCTTGCATCTATTTCATCGAGTTATGTTTAGAATTAGCTGTATTAGTTAAGGAATCCGTGATTATTCCTTTTAGCCTAAAAGCTCTATATTTTCTATTATGATTTTAAACATGAAAACAAGAAGTTTGGAGTTGAGAAATACTTCGGGCAACAAAAAGTAATATTGTTGCACTAGACAAGAAATATAGAAACTCGTAAAACTAACAGAAAAAAACATGGATAAAAAGCTTCAACAACGAATCAAAGTTTGAATGAAGCTAAGAATAGTATATATTCAAAAGACAACACAAGTTAATGCCCATGGATTATAATTCCTCAAGGAGTACTTATAGAAGTAAACTGAAGGTAACTTCACAAAAAAAAAATGTAATATAGTTTGTAAGGATAAAATGTAATATAGTTTGTAAGGATAGAAGATAAGGAGTAAACAATGCAAATTAGAAGACCAAGAACTTGACTTCGTGGATATAGAAATTGGTAAATAGAAGGTATAAAAC
The DNA here is from genome assembly GCF_030272615.1 of Cryptomeria japonica. Lineage (NCBI taxonomy): Eukaryota > Viridiplantae > Streptophyta > Pinopsida > Cupressales > Cupressaceae > Cryptomeria > Cryptomeria japonica. The sequence goes on along the minus strand of NC_081415.1, from coordinate 671,011,932 downwards.
TAGTGAGCTTAAAACAAGTTAAAATTAGATTGTGATGAAGTCTAAGAATACCAGTACAAAAATGATAAAGTAGATATGGAATAATCAACTATAAAGATAAGAGAAACAACACTTGAATAAAAAGCACGAGAATAGATAGATAGTAAATTACAAAAGTAAATAACACTTGAAAATAAGCTGCAAAAAAATCTTTGAACAAAAGTCAAAGGAAAAATTTATTTGTAGAAGAGTTTATAGCAATGTAGCGTTGAAGAGAGACTCAAGAGCTTGAAGATTCTTGGTTAAATTTATATATATATATTTTTAAATAACATACACACATAGAAATAGTTGTTGGGTCTATTCTAAATCACATAAAAATGATATTTTATTTGAATTCTACTACCATGGATGATGTTGTAGACTATGGTTGATCTACCACAAACAAATTAATTGCAAATAGTTGAAAAAAAGTTAGAGAAATTAAACTACTTGTAACAAAAAAATATGCAATAAAAAAATTGGATATTTGAGATTACATAGAGATTAGATTAATTGATTATTAGTCTTGTATGGAAAATTAAATAATAAAATGAATTAAACTTGCAAGAAGAGAGGGTATATTTTACGAAAAAAATAAAAATTTAATGAAATTTCTTACAAAAACATAAAATAAATGCATGCAAATCTGAAATAGATTTAAACTAATTGTTCTAGAACCAAGACATGAATTAAAAACAGTTTGAGATCCCTGCACAAGTTAGAACAAAATTGATGAAAAAATATCTAAGGTAAAACTCTTCTCTTCTTTCCTCAAGGAGAGTGCTCCAATAGAAATGGTAATCCCTCAATAATACAAATTGAAGAAATGATTAGGATAAACCTACCTCGATACCATGAAAGGAAAATAACATGGAGAACTAGAAAGAAAATAATCAATGAGCAATTATTTGAAGGTAGATTTACCATTAAGTTGAGAAGTTTAAACCAAGAGCAAGCACACAAATATCCAAGAAGGAGACGCAAGATTTGTAAGGGGGAAAAGCGAAGAAAAAACCCCAAATATTATGTAGATGGCATAAAGCCTAAATATTTTAGAGAGAGAGAGAGAGAGAGAGAGAGAGAGAGAGAGAGAGAGAGAGAGAGAGAGAGAGAGAGAGAGAGAGAGAGAGAGAGAGAGAGAGAGCTACATGAGAAGAAACGAGAGAAAAAATGAGAGAAGAACCTCAAATAAATAGAGATGAGAGTGGAATTGTAAATGTAACTCCCAAGTCTAAGGATGCCATATATCGTCCTATGTGTGTGTAAAGCACCACAATCCTCATAAGGAGGAAAATCTAATATTCCACATGTTAGGAATAAACAAATGAGTTATGCTCACACATGTGAGAACTGTAAGACAAAAAACTTGTAGGGAATCCTTAGGAATATTCCTACAAGTACCTAAGTAAAAGTAAATTAATTTTACCAAGTAAAGATCAATTCCTAACATAAATAATAGACAATCCAACAACATAACCTCACCTTCCAACCACTCTTCGGGTTTTGTGAATCTTATCCCATCCCAAGCACTCTCTATATAGATAAGGATAAATAAGAATGTTTAACAAGTTTTCTAACTAAAATGGTGGGAAATAGAGAACTTTATCCTAAGATCTCAATTCCCCTATTTATTTCAATTGGAGGAAACAACCAACATGATCCAACTTTAGTCATAAAGTAGAGTTGGATGTTCAGTGTAATTACTTCCTATTTTTGATTTGGGATTCCTGAAGGTGTTTTTGTCAACTCAAACTTCAAAATTACAGATTTAAAAAACTTTGTATGTTCATCTCCCTAAAATTCAAATGAAAAGTGACAGATACTAGAGCTACGCTCCAATTTCCATGTGCTTCTACCTATTCAAAGTCTGAGAATGTTTGTCACAATTTACTCTGCATTATTTCACAAATTTTGACTATCGGATCTAATGAGCTAAAATGATAGCTCTTTTATTCGTATAACTAATTTTTTTTTTCTATGTTTTAAGTTGCATATTGGGATAGTGTTTGAGTCATGTGATGTATTAAAGTTTGACTATGTGCATTTTGAATGATAACTAAACCCATTAAGCCTTGTATTGTTTTGACCTATTATTCATGTTACCATGCAGATTATTATAGGTAATATCATGTGTGGATGTATAAATGTTATGATTAATGAAAATAGATATATATGTATGCTTGTATGTTCTAACTTTTAAATCCATGAATAAATAAGTTGCTACAGAAGCGATTATTTCCAGCTAGATGAAGAATCGCGTTATGAAAGCAGTTGGAGACATTTAGGGGCGGTTAAACATTCAAAACAACAGAGAAGATGGTGTGCATAAGACTCGGCAAAGGAATAGCAAGGCGATACCATATTCATTTATGTTTGTCTCCAACAAAAATCAATCTAGTAAACATTGCCATGCTATATTCATGGTTGCAGTTTAGTTGAGTTCCACGTTTTATGTGGATTAACTTCTTCTCTTTGCAGTCATAAATTTTTTCTACCTCATTTCATGTGCATGATCTAGATAGTAGAAAGTTTGTTATAGTTTTCTTATAAATAAAGACCTGTATCTCTTCTAAGAGGTTAGACAACGTTTTCCAGAACTAGAAGCATTTCTCTCATTTCATGTGTTGTATCGACTTTTGGAAATAATGAATAAAAGCTATGTTATTCTGAATATATAGAATCATCTTTGAAACATGGATACACTCATCCAAGGTGACCCACTTGGTGAGTATTCCTATGTGTTTGTTAAATTAAGTTTTGTTTTTGCTGCAGTAGATGTTTTAGTGACTGACTGTTCCTGCAGCCACTGGAACCAGATCTTGTGACTGTTCCTGCAGCCAAAGCAGACGGAGTAATTCTTGTTTGTCAGCTCTGAACTTAGTTAACAATTATTTAGTTAGAATCTTTTGTTAATGTTAAGATTTCATGTAGCCATTTAGTTGTTATGTTTTCTCTCGTTTATTTCAAATAGACTTAGTTGCTGCAGTAGTGCACAATGACTATCATGGGAACTTAGTGCATATACAATGCATACCCATTTTAAGTAATACATCCCTGAGTTGACAAGTAAATGAAATTCAATCGTGGAGATGATAGCTACTCATAATGAATGACCAATCTTTGGATTGAGACTTTAGCTCTAGATATTGTTCCTATTGGTGAGGGAAACATTTCTGGCATCGTTGTCAGGAATGGTGTCAAACTAAGAACCTATTACAGTTATAAATTTTTAAGTTTTCAATATAGTTGTTTTTGATAACTCTGTTTGTTTCAAGTAATTCTCATAATCTGCATGCATAGATGAAGAAGAGACGCTCAAGGTAGATTCCTTCCTAACCGTCCTGATCATACAAGACTCAATCCATATGAAGCACCAGATGTAAATCCTTTTGCTGCACTTTACCAAGCCCCAAAAAATTTGAACCCGCTTGAATTTGAACTTTCTGAGAACAACCTTCATTTCCTCTTTGGACCTCTCGAAGAGGAACCTTGTCCAGTAACTCCTCCTCAAAGACCAATGCAAGGAAATCCACCCCCCGGTGGGAATAACCCACCTCCACCTGTAAACCCAACATTTGAGTTCCCCATTTCTTATTTGCATGATAATGCTAATCTCAAGAACATTCCAGCTTCTTCTCTTCCTAAATTTTATGGACTAGTGACAGAGGATCCCAACACTTTCTTGTTTGAATTTGATGTCCTCTGTAGGAGTTATGATTATACTACAAATGCCCATAGACTAAAAATATTTCCTATCACTTTAAAAGAATCAGCTTTGAGATGGTTTATGAGTCTAGGGAGTAGTACAATCACTACATGGGATGAGATGAAACGGTTGTTTCTTGTGAAATATAAAGATTATTGTAGAGGAACTAATCGCCATGGGGATGATATTTTTAGAATGACATAGAAGGAAGATGAGAGTCTAGAAGATTATCTGGAGAGATTTCTATTCAGTGTCAAGAAGTCCAAGCATAGTACTCTAAATGAAGATTCTCTTAAGTTAATATTTCTAAGGGGAATCAGTGACGAATGCACAAAGGCTTTAGACCTTATCGGAGGTGGTGATATAACACAAGCAACATGGAATGACATTGGTCAAATCTGTCAGAAGTATTCCAAATCTTCTTCTAAGAAGAGTAGGTGTTTCAAGCCGAGAATTTCTTCATCAATATCCAGTAATGGAGTTTCTCGAATAGAACTCATTCACCTGTTGAAGGATTTTAAGGAGGATATCATAAACAATATAACTACTCAGTTAGACACACTTCAAGCTAAGAAGAAGCATGAGGAAGCTGATGCAATCCTTGCAGAATTTTGTCCACATTGTAGACAAAAGAAAAGAGACTGTAGATGTAAGATGGTTGCAAATCTTGAAGTTCTTGATTTCAAGATAGTACAAGGAGAAGATGAACAAGTTTTCTATGTTTCTCAAAGAAGGCCAAATTTTCCAGGACAAGGTAAGCCTCCTGATCCACTTTCTTTTTTTGGTTATAGTAGAAATTTCTATGCACAAAATAATCAATGGCAACCTCCATATGCTCAAAATTTTGGAAATTATCAAAATTGGTATAATCCTCAAGGCCAAGGCCAAAATTTTCCCAATAAAACTCCACAGTGGCAGCAGCCACAAGGAAATTGGTCTCAGTCTCAAGGACCATGGCAACCATTCCAAGGGAATTGGCAACCTACTCCTCAATGGAGAGGAGGTCAGCAATTGACGAATCAGTCTTCTGGTTATTAGCAACCTGCTATAATGCCCCCTCCTCCTGCTAATACCATTCCACCTAAACCCACATAGCTGCACACTCAACCCATGCCAAATCCTAATAGAAAGCCTCAACAACAAAAACAGGTTTATTCAGTTGATCCTAATCAATACCCAACTTATTCTCTTTCTATAAGTGATATTCACCTTAGATCTGAGACAACTTTTCCTAACTTGTCCCCTCTAGTTATAACTTAAATACAAAAGGAAAATGAAATATCTAGCTCAACAACCCATATACCTCAGAATCAACAAATACCCCCATTTCCTCAAAGGTTGAAAGCTGAAGAGATTCCTCATCAAAAGGATATAAATTTTGATATCATTGATCAACTAAAACACATATGTGTATTAAAATTCCATTATTTCAAGCTATTAAGGATGTCCCTATCTATGGTAAGGCAATTAAAGAGGCATGTTTAAAGAAACCTAGCAGGAAGAAAAAGGATCCGCGAACAATGCATGTAATGGGTTAACCGACTGATATTATGTTGGGAAAAGTTTCAATTCCTAAATATTATGACCCTAGTAGTCCTATTGTAAAAATAGTCATCAATGGCACTCAGATAAAGAATGCCTTAATAGATTTGGGAGCATCCATCAATGTAATGACAAGAGATATTATGCAAAAACTTAACATAACCAGTCTCAGGCCCACTCCTACGGTCTTGCAGCTTGTTGACAGTTCCACGGTTCGGCGTGATGGTATAATTGAAGATGTTATTGTTACTTTAGACTCTTGGGAATATCCGACAGATTTTATGATCTTGTCTCCAAAAGCTACATTGGGGAGATATCCGGTTATCTTAGAGACACCTTGGCTTGCTATAGCTGATGCATATAATGGATGTCGAACAGGGGACATGACTATTTCTAATGGAAATACTGCTAAAACTATGGCTCTGTATTCACCTGTTCAGCCCCAACTTGATCAAGAACAAGTTGTCTAGCCTAACGTGGGGGAAGAATTAGAGGAGGAAGTCAACTCTATCAATCATCTTATGATGATTAACAAAGAATCATTCATATGACTCCAAGATGATGATTTGATCCTTTCTAAAATTATGGCAAATCAATATAATCTGGAGCAGTAATCACAGGAGTTAACATCAAATATTACAACATTGGATTTTCCTATAGCCACTAACATATTGCATACCCTATTGCTGCAGGAAGTCTGCACTTCTCATATTTCTGAGGCCTCTCAGGTTGATCTTACTTTCTAAGTGGAAGTTGATCAAGATAAATATTTGAATATCGACAATCAACTGACAAAGACTCAAAGGTTAACACTGGTTGAATTGCTCAAATGTCAACAACATGCTTTTGTGTAGGATTACAAATATATGCAAGGAATTGATCCTACAATTTGTACCCACCGTATTTATATTAAAGAGGACTGTAGACCACTTAGACAACCATAGAGAAGAATTAATCCTGCATTAAGGGAGATAGTTAAAGAGGAACTACATAAATTATTAAATGTTGGATTTATTTATCCTATATCAGATAGTCAGTGGATGTCACCTCTATTCATAGTTCCGAAGAAAGGAGGTAAATGGCAGGTATGTATAGATTACAGAGCTTTGAACTCAGCAACTAGGAAGGATCATTTTCCATTACCATTTGTGGATCAGGTATTAGATTCCTTAGCAGGGAAGCGGTACTTTTCATTCTTGGATGGATTCAATGGATACAACCAGATTCAAATTGCTCTCGAGGATCACGAAAAGACTACATTTACTTGCCCGTGGAGAATATATGTATATTTTGTTCTTCCTTTTGGTTTGTGTAATACTCCAGCTACTTTTCAAAGAGCAGTAATAAGCATATTTTTCAGATATTTCCCAAGACAACATGGAGATCTATATGGATGATTTTACCACTTATGGTTCAGAATTTGAAGAGGTAATGAAGAATTTGAAGAAAGTTTTGCAGAGGTGTGAAGACTACAATTTATCATTGAACAGTGAAAATGCTTTATGATGATGTAGGAAGGCATAGTTCTTGGTCATCATATTTCTATAACTGGAATACAGGTTGACCTAGCCAAAATTGAAGTCATCCAAAACCTTCATGATCCCACAAAGAAAAAGGACGTCCGAAGTTTCCTTGGTCATGCTGGATGTTATAGAAGGTTTATTAAGGATTTTAGTAAAATTGCAGGACCTTTATATTGTCTTTTGACTAAGGATATTGAGTTTGATTGGACCTCTGCATGCCATGAAGCTTTCTTGAAGCTCAAACATGACTTGACTCAAGCACCAGTGCTCAAGGGTCTGAATTGGTCATTGCCTTTTCATATTTGTTGGGTGAATATTTTGTCACCAACATACTAATGACAAAATATATATTTCACACAATGCTATGCCGAGAAATTATTCTCTCCTCTCATCAAGGGGAGGTTCCCTATGAAATTTCTCCTCTAATTAAAAAGAAAATAAATTTGTGGGTTGGTGTTGGGCATATAACTCTCTTTTTTCAGAGTTTATGTACTCTCCCTTCACCTAGTTACAGTTTCTCTACCCTTCAGATATTTAAATAAAAGAACTATTAATCTAAGAAATTATACCAGGAGTTACTATCAAGCAACACAAAGTCTCCTTTAAAGTAACACTAATTCACACTGATCGTTACAAATTAAACAATTAGAAACTCAACGTAAAGCACAAAGTCTTCAAGTATAGATTTCTAATCCATTAAACTACTAATAACCGCAACAATACAATGCTTACTACAAGTTATTTCCTTTATCAGCAAATTTCTCAAGTATGCTAAGAGCACAAAGTCTATTGGCAAGATTTGAGAGCTCTTTAACCATATAGCAATATCTTAAAGATCAAATAAGTAAAGATAATATGTATTCAATGAACATAGGAACATTAAATAATATAAACAAATTTATTGATACAACACAAAGTTTGCAATCAACAAAACTATTTTTTTTATTTGTTTGATTGAATTCTCACCACAAAAGGCCAAAGTCTTAGTTGGGATAAAAATCCAACAGAGTTTTGCTAAGCATGAAAAAAGATTAAATATTTACAAAAAGGTCCTCCTTATATAGGAAAAGAAGTTGAGAAAAAGGTGGGCATGGTTGACTTATTCAACCGCACAATCCCATTTTACTACAACTACTACATAAAGAAAACGTGCAGATGCATGAAAATTGACAACATATATCGGTGCAGCTGCATGAAGATAGAGTGCCAAAAGGAGAACTTCATTCTTGATTCTCTCCTTCATTGGATTTCTGAAAGCCTTCAAATTTAGCGAGAATGGCTTTAATCTCCGCTTCATTTGGCATTAAGGTGGAACTTGTGATGATTTGAACATGAGACATAGCATCTTGAATCTTCACCTATTTCTTTTTAACATCCTTCAGCATGGATGCAAGGACTTCAAAGCCGATTTGAATTTCTAATAATTTATCAAATGTATCAAGCGAGAAGTCTTGTTCCATGCATTGGTCCATCAAGGAAAGAAATTCCTGTGTGACGACTTTAGCAGTGACAAGATTTTGATCACCATCATACAAATAACAAGGGAGATCGCCAACTTTAGCAAAAATAAGATCAACCTCGTCATCACCTTCTTTCTTTTCCCGGTCCAGCTCTAAAATCATTAACTTCATTGTCTCTTGCTTATGAGACAATAAAGACAAGACCTGTATATATTTCTCTCTTGTGGGAATTACCTTATTCTCAACCAGCACATCTATCCTGAAATCCTCCATTTTGCTCCAAAGGGTAGTGCTTTTCACAACTTCCTCGATTTCTTGGGATAAAGAGGTTTTGAGTCTTTGCATCTAACTCTAGATCACTTCATAATCAGACAATAGTTCCACCGTTGAACTCAGAAAATGAGAGCCTTCTGACCTTAGCCGCGAGATCCATTCGTCCATCACTCGACCTTTAGCTCCTACTTATTCAATCCTCTTGAGAGCTTCAGTATCTATTGATGATCCTATAGGTTCAACCTCTTGAGAAGATTGTGTTACCTTCAAGAGGACATTGGTCAGCTGCTCACATTTTTGCTTTAGGATATTTTTCTCATCCCTCTCCTGATCTAGTCTTCTCAACAAAGAATTAAGGGTTGTCTGAAAATCTAATTTCACACTTTCATGTGTCTCTACTCCGAGCTCCACAACTTGCATGGTATAATATTCTGATCTTATGTTGCCTTTGTCCTTATCTGACGATGGCACCATAACTTCAACGTATTTTCTTTTGGAAGTTGGGTCTACTACTACCCAAGGTACTATCTTTGGCTTCTTCGTGCCCTTAGGCTTTGGAGGAACCAAAAGTTCAAAGTCAAATTCATCAGGAGACATTACCTGTTTTTTCCTCTTAGGGGCCACTACTTCCATCCAAGGGGGTAATTTTGGTTTGGATGATGGAGTAGTAGCTCCTTGCTGACTTGGGGTCGAAGATTCTGGAGTAGGTTGATTGGAACTTGGAGCAGTTGTGAGTGTAATTGATGGTGCTGACATTGAAGCATCTAGTGGAACATTTGTTGCTGCTACCTCTTCAATTATAGGTGGGAGAGTTGAGGGTGTCATGAGTGTAACTTCAACACTTACCAATGAAGGGATTGTTGTGACGGTGGTAGTAATGGCAGGCAAATCTACCGAAACCTGTTCTATAAGTGCATCTTGCAAGGTTTCATTAAAATCCATCATGGTAGACTCAAAAGTAGATGAAGGGATATCATGTAAAGTAGAGAAGTTGGTTATTATAAAAAAGTTGACCAATGGTCTCTAATTGTGGCATGCCCATACTCATATCTCCATCTTCATGAACACATTCATCCTGTTGATCAAAGTCAGAGTCAGAATCAATAGAGTGAACGACCAGGGCATCAACTTCAGCTGGGTTTGATACTTCTTTTGCCTGTACTTCCTCTTGTTGAGGAATTTCACCTTCTTCGACCTCTTTTCCCTTTCCAGCTTCACTGGCAGACAGTTGTTCTGACTCTTTCATCACTGCTTCCTGTGATGTAGATGATGATTCACCCTGCTTCGACCCTTTAACTGTAAATTTGATTTTGGGTCTTTTACCCTTTGTTTGTACTGGAGGAGCCGAGGATAGTGCCTGTGAGTCTGCCTTGCTTTTGGTTCTTGTTTCAGTTGTTGTTGTCTTGCCCAATGGACCATCACTGTTGTCATCATCTCCTGAACTAGTGGGAAGTTGTTTCATCTTGAGATTATTCTTTAGCAACCAAGCATTGGTGTTTGCTAAGATAGGAGAGATCCTTTGTGTAATAGATTTGCTTTCCTTCTTTGACCATTGCACAAGTGGAAGTGGGGAATCGACAATCTTCTTCTCATAATAAACAGGGTCTACTATGTCATCTGTGTCTTCCATAGTCATGGGGATCTTAGCTAGATCCAGATTTTCAATTTGTTATAGAGTAAGGCGGCTGAAATCCATCCTCCTTATATCCTCCTCATTCTGACAATCTGCCCAAACATCCTTAAACCTATAAACATGAGTGTATGTCCTTTTGAGTTTGCTCTTTATACCCCAAAAATCAAAATCGGTTCGAGCCTTGAATCTTCTCATGATATTCCACTACATTTCCTCCTCCATTTTTTTGGCTTTGGGATTGGTTAGCACGGAATACCTGCCAATTGACTTTGGGAATTTCAGCCCAGTCTTATGTGCTTGTGATTGTTTCTCATGCACACTAATCAGTTGTCTGCACAGCTCCATAAGGATAATTTTTTCTGAAGGGAATCTTGGAAGGATGAAGGGCTCACTTGAGAAGCATCCAATTTGGATATAGGTGAAAGTGGGAAATTGTAGAAATACACACCCAAAATGGGACACCCTGCAATAAGCAGCCTCTGATATTCTTCTCTTTTGAAGGCCTTTATAAAAAATGTACTTCCAAATAGAAAAGAAAGCATCATTGACCCTCCTGTAATGATTACCTTGATTTTTGATTGTTAGCTGGTCATAATACTCCCAAACGGGCACCACTCTTCTGTCACCCTTGGTTGACGAGCCTGGATATTGCCTCATTGAAGCAGCTGCATAAACTAGGTACGAGGTCATATAAAACTTCAAGGTTACCTTGACCTCTTTCAATTGGGTGCAAAGCGCATCACTGATATGTTCTCCCCAATCAATTCTTAAGGCTCCCTTTCTGATTATATTCATGTAGTAAACCATCCAGCTTTGGAAATAATGAGAGTCTTTTAATCCTCTTACTCTAGACAACATAGTAACCATGCCATTATATTCTTCGTTAAAATCACTTCTATGGAAGGATTTGGGCCAGCGTGAGGTGACGGAGGTTCTTGTAGCAGAGAGATAAACAATATTGATCACCTTTTTGCATTTATCCTCATGTTTCTCGTAGTACTCTTGAGCACTCTCTTGAGAAATATCAGCTACTTCTTCAGCTGATGAGCCTTTGAAAACACTATTGAATAATATATTGTCCAAGGTCATGATGACATTCTGATCATCATCCTTTACTTGCCTTGTGCTTGGATCAAAGTGATCAGCTATTGCCAATACAAATTCAAGATCGTGAGTTGCAACTGGGAAGGATGCATACTTATGTAGCTCAGATTTAATTAAATTAGTCAGGTGCGCAGGAGCTTTCTGACCCGGTCGACAAATTCTTGCATGTCAACATGCCTAATTTCGGTGTCCCTGATCTCCTTAATATTTGAGTCCAATGAACTCTCTAGATACAAATTCAAGTACCTATCGTACTTGTATTTCATCTTCTTTGATGATGCTTTACTCGGAGAAGGCTATCATGAGGAAGACTCGGGCTTCTTTTGAGAGAGCTTTGACATTCCTGCACAATGACTGCATTCAACACTGATGATTAGCCATTCATCATTATCAAAAATCAATTTTTCTCAAACGGATCGAAAAACGGGACTCAGAACAGGCTTAGGAGTAAAATTACCAAAAACGACAGGTCGGGGAAAAAAGTCCGAACTGCTCTTTTGAAAACAAAAATTGCACATCGGACTTTAAAGTCCGAAGTGCAATTTGGAAAAAATAACTTGCACAACGGACTTTAAAGTCCAATGTGCAGACTTCGGGGAAATCAATAACATATCAGACTTTAAAGTCCGATATGTAGTTTCGTGTACTCAAAGCACTCTGGGAAAGATTTAAGGAGCAAATCGGACTTTAAAGTCCGATGTGCTTGCTTAAGGGAAAAACATCTAGTTGACATGTCGGGTTTTAAAACCCGACATGTCAACCACTACCCCTCTACATATCGGATTTTAAAGTTCGATATGTGGAGGTTAAGATCCCTGCGTATCAGACTTTAAAACCGACATGCGGAGATACTTTTCTCCAGTCGCACATCGGACTTTAAAGTCCGATGTGTGACTGTAGAAAAGAGCTTCAAAAGGCAAGAAGGAAGGAGCAATCGGATTTTAAATCCTGATTGCTCCTCCGACACACACAAAGCAAAACAACAAAAACAAAATAGAAAAACAAAAAAAACACAAACAAGGAAGAAAGCAAACGCAAAAAGGAAACCCGAAAGAGAAAAACACAAGACCCTACCTCTTCCAATTCGTCGATGAAAAAGGATCCGACGATCGGGCAAGGGAAATCCGAAACACAATGAGTAGGAGCAGAGGGGGGCGCGCGGAAGAAGCAAATCACCTACAGTTCGGACTTTAAAGTCCAGACTGTAGGCAAAGACAACCTGCAGTTCAAACTTTAAAGTCCGATCTGCAAGCAAAATAGCTACAAATACATATCGGACTTTAAAGTCTGATATGTATTGATAACAAGGAACCCTGTAGTTCGGACTTTAAAGTCCGAGCTGCAGGAAAAGCTGCAAAGCTAAGAAACAAGGAAAACAATAAAAATGAAAGGAAAAGAATGAAACAAACTAACCGACCGAGTCGATTAAGCTCTCCTGGAGACCATAAGGTACGAAACGGACCAGTTTTGTAAGGTTGCCTCACGATTTTGGCCATACTGAAATCAAGGACAACAGCTTAGACAACCTGTAGTCCAGACTTTAAAGTCTGATCTGCAAGTAAAAAAGCTACAAATACATACCAGACTTTAAAGTTTGATATGTATTGATAACAAGGAACCTTGTAGTTTGAATTTTAAAGTCTGAACTGCAAGAAAAATTGCAAAGATAAGAAACAAGGAAAACAATAAAAACGAAAGGAAAATAATGAAACAAACTAACCGACTGAGTCGATTAAGCTCTCCCGGAGACCATAAGGTATGAAACGGACCAGTTTCGTAAGGTTGCCTCATGATTTTGGCCATACTGAAATCGAGGACAACAATATTCATACAGATGCATCAGATTATGCAATAGGAGCAGTTTTGGAGTAGAAGACGGACAATTTGGAGAATGCAAATTATTTCATCAGCAAAAACATGCAGGGAACTGAGCTTAAATATACTATCACAAAAAAGGAGATGTTGGCAGTAATATATGCACTTAAAAAATCTAGGCATTATATCACAAGATATCATATATATGTTGGAATCCAATAACACTGAGAGGGGGGGTGAATCAGTGTTATACCAGAAAGAACAATTATAGCCTCATTAAAACATGCATACATTAACCGATATACCAGTACATATAGAATTGAAAGAAGTAAAACAACCAATAAGCCAATCACAAAAATGAGAACCACAACACACATATTTGTACGTGGAAAACCTCAAAGAGGAAAAACCATGGTGGGATTTGTGACCCACAATATCAATCCACTAGCTATATGAAGAGATATTACAAAATATAAGGGGCCTACACTTGCAGGAAGGCTTACAGCCTAGAGCACACTGCTCAATCACAAAAGGAGCCTCAGTGACTACATATAAATCCAGACTACAATCTAGAGAAGTGTCGAACTACTAAGATAACATCTTCTATGCCAGAATACAGTTTCAGTTTAAGCTCTGTCTGTTCTGGTTTAAAACCCTAAACCCTTTACCAGAATAACCCTTACACAAATATCCTCACATACATAATCTCTCTAATATATTTCGCATCATATCACATCCACATCTCCATTACATTTTCATTACCATGATCGCTCTGCATTTTCAAAACGATCTAATCCAACTGACCTATATACCCTATACAACTTATCATGCCTTATGGTGGCTTACAAAGATAATTACAATATAAAATTACATGTCGGCTAGATAACATAAATACATGAATATCAAAAGCAATTACCGGTAACAAAAGAAGTCCTTCTATCTTGCTGGTGTCGGTGTCAGTGTTGGTGTCTGTGTAGTGTCTGTGAAGTGCATGTCGGTACACAATTGAACCAAAACATGAAGCTGAAACGCAATACCATATTGCCATCAATGACAACATAGTGAAACCAACCAATTGAGTGTCAATTGCCAACAATATCCCCTTTGACATTGATGGCAACACTCATGTGAAAAATGGTCAAGGTTTCATCTGTTGGTTTCATCCTGCCTACTCCCCCTGAGATGAATATTCAAAAATACTCCATACTCCATGTCTCCCCCTAATGTATACAACTCCTTCTATTCTTTTTCACATCTATATCACTCCCCCTTTGACATCAATGCCATAAAAAATTCTAAAAATAATGTCAAAGATCCAAAAACTGTACAATGAATATCCCCAAAATATCTTACCGGAGCTTAACAAATTTGAAAATTTCCAGATATGCCTTCTCCAATAGCTCAAGATAAGTATCCCAACCAGATTTGAAAGTGTCAGAAATAGATACAAGTTCATTTAGTATATGTGCAAATGACTCTTTCTCACTTATCTTTGTCGGTGTGGGCTTTCCAACCATATCCATACATTCCTTCTTATGTACACTGAGTGAATCCAACCAGGGACTCACCAAGCCTCTCAAACTTTTGGATCTTCTTATGATTTTGTCTTTTTCATTCTCAAGTACAAAAATTTGGGCTTCCAAAATCAAAATTTGACCATCAATGGATGCAGTCAATAAAGTCAATCCATCAAAAGAATTAGCTATACTTGCAATTTTCTCCTGAAGTTCCTTTATCTTCTTATCCACATTAACTGCAAGTATATATGTGTTGCAACATACTCTATGTATATTTGTACATTGTTTCAAAGAATTATCTATCAGTTTCATCTTTTCATCAATCTTCTTCTTCTCATATTCAATCACCTGATCAAATGCAACTATTTTATCTTGTGTGAACCTCTTTAGTGCTTGCCTGTTTGAAATTTGTTGCATGGATTGAAAATCCTTTGAAATGTGCTTAGTAATTATCTTTAGCTTGTCGGATGGGCTTGCTTCCCTGTCAATCTAGCACTCTGGGACTAGTCTATGTAAAACAGTGATAGACTGATCAATAATCCCTTTATCAGTAGATCCCTCCTTCATCAATTTATGTGTAGCCATCATCATGAGTTCAGTACGACTCATCTCGATTATGTTTCTCTTTACAACTTGCAAGGTGTCAATTGATAACAATGATGGACCTACTACCGGTTCCCTATCAGATTCCCATTTCTTCTCCTCTAATGATTTATCCTTATAGCTTCCTCACTTGCACCAATGGCTTCACCACTTGTTGCAGTCTCTATAACTATCGATTCCCTCGTAGGAATTGTAACCTCAACCTATACATTTGTATCTGGAGGACTGTTACCCTCAACATTAGTATCTTGTACATTATCAACCTTTTCACTCTCTTTATTTGCCGATATCTCAACATTTGTCTATACATTTGTATCTATAGGGGGCTTAATTTCCACTATCTTAATGTTTTTCAAAATTGAGGGTGAAGTACCCATAATACCCTTTCCTTTTCCTTCAACCGGGGCATCTGTAATGTCTGTATTTGATTCCGGTGAAGTAAAGAAAGCTTGGTTCTCTCCTAAGAACTTAACCCATTCCTTGTGGGTCTCCTTTATTATCTCATTTACCCTTCCTAGCATCAGAATGGTTATTCTATGTTTGTTGTTAAAGACTTTTCTATCTGCCACCTCAAGTGTCCTTTCCATTTCCTCTGGAGTAATAGAAACACGAATAGATAACAATTGTTAAATTTTTATGTGTTTGTCTTCTTGCATTGATGATAGTCTCCTAGCATCTAACATATCATACAATTCTATCAATATTTGATCTTCAATTTATATTAAGGCTTTCTTATAAATATCCAAATATAACAATACTGCTTCCTCTACCTCTCTTTGTTCATCATCCTCTAAATATTCATAATAAAACTATACATTCTTTAACATGCCATCCTTAGTTATTTCATCAACTAATTTTGCACAAGTTTTGGGTGGGATGATAGTTACATTACCAGATTGAATAGCCACATCAATGTCATTCTTCTTCTTTCTTTTTGCAGTACCGGATGGAGCTAAAGGCGTTGCTTTTGGTGCTTGCTTTTGTGTCAGTATCTTGAATGTAACTTTCCTAATCGGTTGCTTTTTAGCCTCTACTTTTGTTTCCTCTGTTTTCTTCCTTACAACCCTTTTGAATGTCAGGGGTGTGTCATCCTCAGATTTAGACTCGTTGTGATAGACTCAATGAACACTTATGGTTCTTTCCTTTTCCTGCCTTTCTTCGGGACAACATCAATTAATTCTTTGATTTCTTGTGAAACCTGCTCTACAAAATTGCTTGCTTTTCCTTCCCGCTTCTCTCTCTTCTCCCGGTTGAACTTTGTTTCAACCTCTTTTGTTTTTTGTTTTGCAGTACCACAGGGCTTCTCAGCCTCATCAACAAGTGCATCAATCAACATTTTTGCATAAGCCTCAAGGATCTGTGAATCAACTTCATAGCCCATTTCCTCAATCCAAATCTTTTGGGGCTTAACTGCTTCCATAAGTGTTTCATCATTCTTCACCATGAAGCATATGTCAATTGAATATTTCTCAACAATATGCTTAGGAACCCTTTCCCTATATTTCATAGACTTCTAGAATCCATTAAAATATCCCCATACTTTATCATCTCTATGACTACCTAAAGTAGCAATTGATTGTTTCAATTGTCTCCCTACCGGGATATCAAATGCCCATTGTCTCTTCCCAAAACTAGGAGTGTCATTCATAAAAAATAACATAAAGTAGACAATTAAGTTTCCATACCAGAAAGTTCCTTTCTTTTCACCTTTAATCTTTCCTAGGTTTATTAATAACTCATCTAACATCCAACCGCATAGATTCAATTTCTCATTTTCTCTCATAATTTTGTAAGGTGCGAAAATATAGGAGCTAGAAACATAATTCAGTTGGTTTGACTGAGTTACCTTATAACCAATGATCATGCTACCGAATCTGATGTTTGTGTCGGTAATAGTGCTTATTCTCATAGATCTTCTGTTAGATGTTGTGTCGGTGATTTTGTTGACATAATCATTCGAAACCTTCTTATCTGGACATTGCCCAACATGTGGTAAACTAGTGATTGCCCTAATGGCTTCCTTGGTGATCTTGTAAGGTCTATCCAACCAAATAAACTCCCCATGTACTCTGCTCAAAACATACCTAATTATTTCATCTTCAAATTTCAAAATGTCCAGAATGTCGGTAAACCCTAAGTCTTCAATGTGCTTGTATGTTGGTTTGATCTTTCTAGAATCTCCCTTAAGTTTACTCATGACATGCGCTTTATATCAGATGTCCCCAAATCCTCAATGTGACAATGTATGTATGCCCTAACATATTCGACATAAACAACTCCCTCTGGAACATGGGAAAATTCTCCAACCGAATCTGTTAGGGTAGCCACATGCGGATACTACTTGAAAATTGTCTTGGGGCGGTTCTTGACATCAACAACAGTCAAAATTGCAACAAAGATAGGAATAGATGATGATCCCACTTCCATGATTAAGGATAAATACCTGATGATCACTTTCGGTGAAACCCTTAACAAAATCTTCCAATCATCGGTGAAATCGCTCAAGAAGATATCTGATCGCACTGGATAGCTTTCGATCGCTCTTAATCATTCTGAATGCAAGGTGATAAAAAATGAAGTGAATTCGACCTTATACCCTCCAAGAAAAACCTTAATCTTTCATTGACATCAATGATTGCCGGTGAAAGATACTGGATCTCAAAGAGAACATATCCATGCCGGATAAGCATCTCCAATATCTGGAACATCTTCCAAAACCTCTTCCCAGGGCATATTCAACATCTTTATGAATTTTTCCTACCCTTAAGGCATCTGCCTTATTTATAGGATGAGCTACCTGACGATGCAGGAACAACCTCCTCTGTCAGATAAGTAACCGGTGCATTTCCATCTACTGATTGATATTCAGTCTTCCTGACCCATGTCTGAGTATGATTTTGTCAAATTTCACTAACCTTTTCTTTCCCTTTCTCATTTGATCCTCCATTACCAATCGGTGGATTTCTGCTTCTACAAAATTTAGCAATATGTCCAACCTCATTACATGCATAACATGCAACATTGTTCTTTTTAATTGCTTTGCTAAAACCGGTATAATTGCTTGACCTACATTGATTAGCCATATTTCCAAACTTTCCACATGCATAGCATTTAACATTCATTCTGCAATCTTTTGTCTTATGACCATACTTATTACATTTAGAACATTGACCGGGAGCAGAATCAGGGTTCTGATTTGCTCTGTTTCTACATTGCCTAGCCATGTGACCAAATCTATTGCAAAAAAAACATCTACCATTAAATTTATAAGCATTAAATTGCCTTACCGGTGCCTTATGGTTTTGATCTTCATTAACAGTATCAGAACACTGTCCTTGCTCAAATCTAAGTCCACTGGAATCTCCAATCTGCCTTTGTCTCTTCAACAACTCGTCTAGTTGTGCTAAACTAACCATGAAATTTTCTTTATACTCACTTGCAGTAGTTAGATCTTCTCTCAGAATTATCATTTGTCTCTCAAGCTCTTGTTCATTACTCTAGGATTGTACTAAATCAGTTCTCAACATATCATTCTCATGAACCAACCTACCACATTCTTCAAATTTGTTCTTCAGGGACACAACAAGATTTTCTTCCTTTTTATTCCGGTCCTTAATCTCCTTAGACATTCCCATAGTTATAGCTTGCATTTCATTTCTCATAACCATGTTCTCCTGACTCAATTTCTGACATTGTTCCTTAAGTGCATCTTTCTCTTCATCATCCTGATTTTGCAAAAGTTCCTTCCTCCTATCTTGAATAAATGATAGCCTCTCTTGTAGGACAAGAATGAATTCCTTAGCAGAATTCAATTCATCTTGTAGCTTTAAGTTCTTCAGCCTTTCAACATCAAAATCTTCAAGTACCATCTCAAGTTGCTTTTCCAAGCCCATGTACATGGATTCTGGATTCAGGATCCTCCTCAAGTTGTTAAACTTTCTTCGAGGCACAAGGCTCTGATACCAATTGTTGGAATCCAATAACACAGAGAGGGGGGGTGAATCAATGTTATATCGGAAAGAACAATTTTAGCCTTATTAAAACATGCATACACCAACATATATATTGGTACATACAAAATTGAAAGAAGTAAAGTAACCAATAAGCCAATCACAAAAATGAGAACTGCAACACACATATTTATACATGGAAAACCTCAAAGAGGAAAAACCACAGTGGGATTTGTGACCCACAATATCAATCCACTAGCCATATGAAGAGATATTACAAAATATAAAGGGCATGCACTTGCAAGAAGGCTTACAGCCTAGATCACACTGCTCAATCACAAAAGGAGCCTCACTGACTACATATAAATCTAGACTACAATCCGGAGAAGTGTTGAATTGTTAAGATAACATCTTCTATGCCAGAATACAGTTCCAGTTTAAGCTTTGTCTGTTCCAGTCTGAAACCCTAAACCCTTTACCGGAATAACCCTTTAAGCTTTGTCTGTTCCAGTTTGAGATTTAGAAGCTATTCTTACCAAGACAATAGCTCTTCATAAGAAAGATTGGTCAAATAGGCTTCCTAAAGCCATTTGGGCATACAAAACAACATGGAAGACAATAACTGGTTTTACACCTTTTGAAGTGGTGTATGGAAAAATAACAATGATGCCCATTGAGTTTAAGCATAAAACTCTTAGGATAGCTCTGCAGTTGAATATGACTCTCTTAGAAGCACAAAAAGACCGCATCATGCAATTGAATGTTCTAGATGAGCTGAGAAAGATGGTTGTCCATCATACAGAGATTATTCAACATCAATAAGCTAAATGGCATGATAAGTATATCAAAGAGTGAAAATTTAAATTTGGAGATTGGGCATTGTTATATGATTCCCGATATAAGGATACAATGGGGAAGCTACAAACACGTTGGTTGGGCCCATATGAAATAAATAATTTTTTTCAAAATGGAGCAGTTTGGTTGACAACAATAGACCCATTCATATTCAAACTTTTGGTCAATGGTCATCGACTACGCCTTTATCATAAGCCTACAACAAAAGAACAGTTCCTACAACAATTTGACAACCAAGTGCAGACCACAGTTCCTGCAGCATCTGAAGAAGACCTTTTTGCCACAGTTCTTGTAGCATCTGAAGAAAACCTTCTTGCCACAGTTCCTGCAACATTAGAAGAAAACCTTCTTGCCACAGTTCCTGCAGCATTTGAAGAAGACCTTTTTGCCATAGTTCCTGCAGCATCTAAAGAGGACATTCTTGATGGAGTTCCTACAGCTTCTGCAAGGGGCCTTCTTGGCCCTTAGTCTTAAAATTCCTCATGCATGCCTTAATAATAATCGTTTCCATACTTTATGGAAATACCATTCTCCACTAATAATTTTTTCGTCCACCTCATCCCATTTCATTACTATTTTTGTCACATCATTCACTTCACGTCATCTCATCTCATATTGTGAATAGCTAATCATTTATTTGTAGCATTAATTAGTACGACTGCAGGTATGTGTATTATTTATTTTTCTTTTAATTATGCATTTATTATTTCATTATGATTATTACCTGATATGATTCACATAATTCGCATACCCTTCCCTCTGTCCTTTTTCACGTGTGTGGACACGTGTCATCTTAAGTTAGGGGATGTTTTATGGTTCGATTTACGAGTTGCATAATTATGTGTCCTTGTCAATAATGTGTTTTAATATTCTTGATATCATTTTTGAATGAGAAATCCTATAGCACGAGTGAGTAGTTCATCCTGCCACCATGTTGATGAAAGGTACTGAAGAAGAAGTGAAAGATTTTGGAGCATGAATTTTCAATTTTGCAGCATATTTCAGTCTTTCATTTTGTTGTGGTAATTGTTTTTGAAAGCCAAGTTAGCCATGGGAGGTGCCCCTATCCGTCATGAACCTGTAGTTCATGACGTGTTGTTGTAGGACAACCAATGTGAACATTACTTCCAGACCTATGGGTCAATTGAGTATATTTTTAAATTGACAGATTTTAATGAGGAAATTTCTCAAGAATTCATGCGCACATTTAGTGAAGGGGAGGCCTTTGTCAAAGGGTTAAGGGTCATAGCCATAGAGCATCGAATAGTCAAAGTCACTGGGTTACCACGGGATGGAGAACTGTTTCCTGAGGCAAAAGATGCAGGAAGTGCTAGGGAAAAGTTTACTCACCCAGTTGACGAACCTCTGAGTGTGGACAAGCAAGGAACTAAACATACATCTCTTCCAACAGAATGGCAGCAGGTTGCATTTTATGTGATGAAATATATAACATGTGATGGTAGGTACTCCAATCTGCATTTTGTTGATTTTAAATTATTGAGTCACCTGCGACATGGCCGAAGGATGAATGTTTTGAATTTCTTGTATCATCTTATCTCCATTAGTGCAAAGGAAACACATAGGGGTACTAACCATTCTATTAGTCATCATGGTTTGACCAAATTGTTGGTAGAACGATCTCTTAGAGATATCTCACATATGTCATGGGGAGAGTTCGAGGATATCTTGCAATTTGTCGAAGAAAATGTTCCTGCTGCAAAAGAAATTGCAATTCAAGAGGAAAATATCAAAGAACCCTCATCTCCTAGGTTTTCTGTAGTGAACAAACCTCTTCTTGCCAAAGAAGCCTTGCCTGATGCGGAAGAAACGGTAATTGAACCAAATATTGAGCATCCCTCCACTCAAACTCAAAGCGGAGCTGCATCTTCTAGAAGGAAAGGAAAAGGAAAAGAAAAAGGTGATGCAGAGGAAGAGACTGTAGAACAGCCTCAAGCAGCAACACCTCCTACAACAACATCTCCTGCAACCACTCAGGAAATGCAATTAAGAAGGAGTCGATGGGTTAAACAAAGAACTCAAGAAACAGGGGATGTGAGTGAAGTCATTTATGTGGAAACATTTGAATTAGGGCATGAAATTTAGACAGAGGGTCAACTGCAGGAAGGACATGGAGCTGAAAGACTATCAAATTTGGCACATGTAGCAGAGCAGTTTGAAGAACCGGTTGATGAGATCTCAAGCCCCCAGGTAACAACTCACAGGATCCCTTCATGTCTCACTAATTTATCCATTGCACTTACATTTTATAGATAGTGGGAGATAGAAAGGGCTAGGCTACAGGGAATAATTGATTAGCAACAAAAAAAAATTGAAAAGAGGGACAATCAAATTATTGAATTGCAAACCAAAGTAGACACCATAGAAAACATGGTTCCTGAGTTAATGCAGTGCAGGGCTACACCAAGAGTTTATGCTTTATATTTGAGGGAATAGTATTTATGTTTCAAAATAAATCACATTGTTAAGGATCTTAGTCCTTCTTTGGATACTCCGCAAGAATTTTACAATGTTTATCAAAACTTTCCTACAGTTGTTAAGAATTTGTTATGTGAATTTTATTTGCATAATTATGATGTCTCTTTTGACAACAAATGGAATCCCTTACTGTATATTGGTGAAATTCAGTTAAAAAAATTGATGTCATGGATACAAAATGAAATTAGTATGGGAACACAGGATAGAACACACAAGAACTTGGAATTTGATTGCCCACTACCACTCAGAGTTGAGGCTAAAAACCCATGACATATGTACTATGACTGGTAAAAGTTGTTGACTAGACCTGATGTCAGAAGCTAGGTTTTACCATTGAGAGAGGAAGCATTTTAGGAATATGAGAATTTGGTTGGAAATGAGAATCAAGCTACAGTTGAATGTCTGGTTCAGCATTGGAACAGTCTTCTAGAAGACCTAAAGTAGGGTGAACCCCATTCATTACCTAATTATCATGTAGCCACACAAAGATATCCCAAGTATATCCACTTGGGTAGGACAAAAAGAAATAACTAGTTACCCTTGATATTTCAACCACCTATTCCTATATGGCCATTGATGGGATGCAGGGCTACAGACAAACCATATGAAGAGGCCGTGGAGGAAGCCAGGTGGACTAGGCTGGAAAAGATGAAAGGGTTTTATTGGAACTTGGCTACAGAAGGTACAAGACAAGGAACCATAGGTGATTTACGAGTTAGTGCTCGAATAAGAAATTTTCCTCTTGCTGGAGGATCAACAAGACATTAAGTTGGGGTGCATGATGAGCTAAAATAATAGCTCTTTTATTCCTATAACTAATAAGTTTTTGCTATGTTTTAAGTTGCATATTGGGATAGTGTTTGAGTCATGTGATGTATTAAAGTTTGACTATGTGCATTCTGAATGATAACTAAACTTGTTAAGCCCTGTATTGTTTTAACCTATTATTCATGTTTCCATGTGAATTATTATAGGTAATATCATGTGTGGATGTATAAATGTTATGATTGATGAAAATAGATATATATCTATGCTTGTATGTTCTAACTTTTAAATGCGGGAATAAATAAATTGCTACAGAAGTGGTTATTTCAAGCCAGATGAAGAATCAAACCATGGAAGCAGTTGGAGACATTCAGGGGCAGTTAAACATTCAAAACAACAGAGAAGATGGGGTGCATAATAATTGACAAAGGAATAGCAAGGCGATACCAAATTCATTTATGTTTGTCTCCAACAAACATCAATCTAGTAAACACCGCCATGCTATATTCTTGGTTGCAGTTTAGTTGAGTTCCACATTTTTTGTGGATTAACTTCTTCTCTTTGCAGTCATAAATATTTTCCGCCTCATTTCATGGGCATGATCTAGATAGTAGTAAGTTTGTTATAGTTTTCTTATAAATAAAGATCTGCACCTCTTCTAAGAGGTTAGACAACGTTTTCCAGAACTAGAAGCATTTCTCTCATTTCATTTGTTGTATCAACTTTTAGAAATAATGAATAAAAGCTATGTTATTCTGAGTATATAGAATCATCTTTGAAACCTGGATGCACTCATCCAAGGGGGACCACTTGGTGAGTATTCCTATGTGTTTGTTAAATCAAGTTTTATTTTTGATGCAGTAGATGTTCTAGCGACTGATTGTTCGTGCAGCCATTTGAACCAGATCCTGTGACTTTTCTTGCAACCAAAGCATATAGAGTAATTCATGTTTGTCAGCTCTGAACTTAGTTAACAGTTATTTAGTTAGAATCTTCTATCAATGTTAAGATTTCATGTAGCCATTCAGTTGTTATGTTTTTGCTTGTTTATTTCAAATAGACTTAGTTGTTGCAGAAGTGCAGAATGACTATCACAAGAACTTAGTGCATATACAATGCAGACCCATTTCAATTAATACATCCCAGGATTGACAAGTAAATGAACTTCAGTCATGGAGATAATAGGTACTCAAAATGAATGACCAATCTTTGGGTTGAGACTTTAGCTCTAGTTATTGTTCCTATTGGCGAGGCAAACAGGATCTATAACCTGGACAAATATAAAATTAAAAACTATTGTGTTGTATAGAGGCTTTCTTAAGTCAAGCCTCGTGTTGGTGTTTCCACGTTCACTACAACAATGTTGGATAAAAGAGAGCTTACCCTTGGTAGGGAAGAGGTTGAAAGCCTTAAGGGAAATTCTTGAAATGGAAAATGATGCATTTGATGTGAAACCGTTTGTAATGTCCTCAACCCAAAATTTAATATTACTTTCAAATTTGGAAAATAGTTTCACAAATATTATACCAAATTTCACTGAAAAGACCAAAACTACTCAGCTAATCTTTGCATAAAAGGAGATTAAATTAAATGAAACTTCATTAAAAAACCACTAAAATGTATTTTATGATATCTAGAAGCATATTATCAAGTTTGAAACTTGATTTACAACAACAACAACAACAACAACAAAGAAAATATCTTCAAACACTAATTTATAAGAAAAACCCATAAAAGCTATTACAACTGAATAACATCAATGGCACTGTAAACACCACAAACTAATATTGTTTGATTTCCAAATAAAATATATATACATATGATCTTATACAAGATTAATAAAAACAAAAAAGCCCTCAAAATATATTTGGAATCATTGTAGGAACATCAATAAAGCCCTGAACACAAATAATGGAAAATTGTTGAAACTATTGAAATCTTGAAGCTCCAATGCAACCTCTAGATGAAGTTGCTCTATGTGAACAATGGGGTTTCATTGACTATCCACCTGAAACTCATGGGTTTCCATCCACAAGCCTCCAATCTCCTATGAATTTCCATCCACTGAAGAATTTTGGCAAAACATGAAGTTCATACAATGAAAAATTGAAAAGTGAATATGTTGGAATGCACCGATACCAGCAATAAACTGAGAGGAGGGAGGGGGGTTGAATCAATTTACTAACAATATAACATGAAAGCACAACACACATAACACCAATATTTTGACATGGAAAACCTGGAAAGGGAAAAACCATTGTGGGAAACCCTACCCACAATCAGATGAATACTCTACAGTAGTATTATGAATAATTACAATGGGGTCTGCACATGTAGAAAGGCCAATAGCCTAGAGTGCACTACTCATCACAAAGGGAAGTCTCACTAACTTACAAAAACATTGGATTATAATTTTGAAAATAATGAACTGTGAAAGTAGCATCTACTAATGCTTGATACAGTTCCAGTTAAGCACTGATGTCTGCTCTGTAATACAAAACCTTTCCAAACTTCACCTGAATGATATGACTTTATTCACACTTAATTCTTTCTCTAATAATGCAGACTTAACCAACTATAACCATCACATCCCAATTACATGAATAAGTCACCTATAAACATGTCATCAACCTTATTGACAAGGTCAGCTAAACCCTAAACCCATAAACCCATAATTACAAAAATTACATCACATGATACCATCGGACCAATATTATGATTTACATTACATAGCATGGACCTAAATCAAGTAACCAAATAATTATATCTGTCGGGGATTCCGTTAAGACCAAAATCCAACACACTTCACTTGCTGGTAGAAACCCTCAGTGAGAGTTTAACCAGATGCAAATAGGACCACCATAATAGCACACCATCCAATGCAAAGTCACCAAACACTCAGGATATGATAAAGGAACACCTTCAGTGTGAAAGAAAGTGATTCCATAAGCCGGACCCAAAATCCACTAACCAAGTCACCAAAACAACATACTAGTAAAGCTAACCGGGAATGCCAGAAGTAAGTAAAGCCAAAATCTAGCTGGTAAAGGCACAAACCAACTAGTAACCGGAAATACCAAAAGCTATAACCAAATCATGAAACCACCAGAATATATGAAGCATATAACCATCAAAATAAGCATCCAAAATGGATTCCAAAGATCTGATCATACTGGATCAGAATGACGGCCAGAACCAAAAAGATCACCAAGACCAACTGGGATAGATCCAACCGGGATACAGTGTTGACATCAATGACAACACTTAACAAAATTCAACATATTGCCAACAATCTCCCCCTTTGGTATTGATGGCAATACTGAATGTGAAAAACATTCAAGTGCCAAGGAATACCAACAATCTCCAAAACACCATCAAAAGATCTAGCAGTTTTCACATGAATACCTTTTCCACCTTTGACATCAATGAAAAAGGACGGATACTAAACCAAATAGCTGACTACTCCCCCTGAGTATTAGAACCATCTTCAACAACCCGGATCAAAAAAGTATGTCTGATAAGCTCACCAGATTGATGCATCTCTGCATCTCTGAGTTTCTTCTGGAGGGTTGGTAACCCCCAACTGATCTCTAAGATATTCAAAAGTGTCTTTAGGCAATGGTTTCGTTACAATATCTGCAATTTGTTCCTTAGTAAGCACATAAACTAATTTGAATTCCTTTGCTTCAACCTTTTCCTTCAAGATATTATACCTTATGGAAATGTGTTTTGATTTGGAATGAAATACCAGATTCTTTGACATATCAATAGCAGTAGTATTGTCATAGTGAATAACAATAGGCTCATCATAACTTACCCTTATATCCTTTAACATTTGTTTCATCCATAAAATATGAGTACAGTTGGTAGGACCTGCAACATATTTTGCTTCCGCTGTAGACAATGAAGTGTATGATTGTTTCTTACTAAGCCATGAACCCAACTTCTTCCCAAGAAAGAATGCATACCATGCCATAAATCCAAGAATTGCAGTGCACAACATAAGGAAACCAAGGGTGCACACCTTGCAATAATCCCCAAAGATATGATCTTCAGAATGATTTAGCTTTACATACTTGGGAGTCTTTGAATTGACTCATTCTGTTGTTCCACTGTCATTGTTGAATTTTTTGATGCTACCGGTGTCACTGGTTCACTGTTCTGAACAGATTCTTGCATTACCGGTTCAGGTCTGACAAATTCATCTTTTGGTCCATAACCATATCCTCTGATCTGATTATTGTCATGCTCATCCACCTTGACATTTATGCTTTCCAATATCCTATTCAATATTTTGTTATAACATCTATATGCTTTTCTCGTAGTAGAATAACCCAAAAATATTCCTTCATCACTTCTAGGATCAAACTTTCCTCATGCATCATCTCTTCTAATGTAACATTTGCTTCCAAAAATTCTAAAATATTTGATAGTAGGAGTATGACCAAACCATAGTTCATAAGGAGTCTTACAGGTATCACCTTTAATGTGTACTATGTTGAAAGTGCATACAACACTATTAACAACCTCTCTCCAATAGATATCAGGTAATTTAGCTTCAGTCATCATAGTCCTTGCAGCATCCAAAATTGTTTTGTTCTTTCTTTCCACTAATCTATTTTGTTGTGGGGTCCTAGGTGCAGAAAGTTATCTCCTAATACCATTCCTTTCACAAAAGTTGTTGAACTCATCGGATGTAAACTCATCTCCAGGATATGATCTTAAGCACTTTTCTTTAGTCGCATTTCAGTCTCAACCATAGCCTTAAATATTTTGAATTTCTCAAAAGCTTCATATTTCTCTTTCAAAAATGCTACCCACATCATTCTAGAATAGTCATCAATAAGCAACATAAAATATCTATCACCTTGAAAACTTTTAGTCCTTTCCGGTCCACACAAATAAGTATGAATAAGATCAAGAATTTCATTAGATTTATCTTGTGTGCTTCTAAAAGAAGTTTTAACTTGCTTACCCATCTGACATTCTCTACATACCGGATTATGAGGTTTAACAATCTTGGGTAAATCTCTGATAGCCGATATTGAACTGATCTTTACTATGTGTAGACACCTAAAATTGTCCAGTCTAATTAAATAAATATTTTATTTATTTAATTATTTTAGACTAATTCTTCTATTAATTAAATAAATCTTTATTTATTTAATTCATTCATTCATCCTCTTCTAGCCTTATTTCTCATTTAAATAAATACATTTATTTATTTAAATTATCCTTTTCCTAAATTAAATAAATATTTTATTTATTTAATTGATCCCACTTCTTCTATTAATTAAATAAATTTTTATTTATTTAATTAATTCATTAACCTTTTCTACCTATGACACATGTCATTCATCTCTTAATTCCTACACTACCTACCCTTTTATTATTTTATTATTTCCTCTACCTACCCTCTAATCATAGCCGACCTCTTTTTACACCTCTCAATCTTATCCCTCCATTTCATATAGTGTCTTCTATATAAGGAGATGCTTCCTTCATTATCAAACCCTAATCAATCATTCTACTCAACTATGCATCCTGATTAATTGACTACACTACGCCTTTGCACTTTCATATGCGATCCTACTTGCAACCACATTTCCGTTCTTTGTTGAGCTCTTGTGCACATAAAATCTGAGAGCAAATATATCAAGCAAGATCAATGGAAATAGGAAGAATGGAGAACCAAACCCTATTGGACATGTGATGGTATAATCTTTGTGATTTCATTTGATTTGCATTGTCTTAAGTAATCTTCATATGTTATGGTGGATCTTTGTCGTTGTTAGGCTAGGGTTTTGTGGTTGAATTCATTTAGTCTTTCATCATTGTTGTTATCCATTTTCACCGTATACACTATGCAATCAAAATTAATAGGACGCATCCTCTTGTGCCATAATTAGCTTTCATCAATCTAAGCAATCAAGCAAGCCTTCTCACCGGAGTTCAAATGAAAGATATTTCCATTAGTTTGAGTTTTGGAAGCAATCTCCAATCCAAATTTATTAATGATCTTACATTTTCCATCCTTGAGTTGCAAATGAAATTAGCTATCCACCATCTGACCTACACTTAAAATATTATTCTTTAAGCCTTCAACATAATAATCATTATCAGTATTAGTCTTACCATCCAATGATATTGTTCCTTTGCCTTTGATCCTACATGCCTTGTTGTCTCCAAATTTGACCAATCCACCATCAAATTCTTGCAGTGATAAGAACTTTCTTTTGTCACCAGTCACGTGATGTGAGCATCCACTATCTATAACCCATTCATCCTTTTCTTCAATTTTATCAGCCAAGGCATTTTCCTTGGTATGTTTTGCTACAATGATAGATTCTGGAGAATCATCCTTGATAACAATAAAGACCCAATCTTTTCCTGATGAGGCACCATTACCGAATCCACTCACATGTTCATCGTCATCATCAGAAATACCATCATCATCACCAACATAATAACATGATTTATCCTTATTCCTTCTGAATGTAGGTTTGCTCTGATATTCGGGATTAGGCTTATAATTCCTCACAAATCTTTCATGATTCCTAGTAGCTCTCTCAGGACATCTGGATGCAAAATGACCACTCTTATTGCATGAAAAACATTTAAAAGGGACTTTTCCTTCATACTTCCAACTGGTTCTTTAGGATTCTTTTAGCAATCAGGACTTCCAGCTCTTCAAGCTCTCTTTCTTCTTTTTCAATTTCCTTCATATCCTTAGCATACATCTCTTTCCAATCTATCTTCTGTTTACCGAATGCAAATGCTTTAAATGTAGTCTCAGTTTTAGCAGCACTATGATCTCCAAGTTCTTCAAGTTCAAAATCAGTCAATTTTCCAAGTAGTGTATCTCTGGTCATAGGGGTACTTGAAATTGTTTGGAGTTCATTGATAGCAGTAGCCTCATTTTGTAAGCCGGAGGTAGAACTCTTAGAAATTTTGATACTATTTCATCTTCACTAATAGATCTGCCACAACATTTGATACCCATGACAATCTCATTGACTCTATCCATGAAAGAACTTATCTTCGCATCTTCTTCCATCTTTAAGGTTTCATATCTTACCCGGAAACCTTCAAGTTTATCAATCTTCACAGCTTGATCACCTTCGTAAAGAGTTTCAAGCTTTGTCCAAATTAGCTTAGCATTCTTCAACTCTATGAAATTCAATATCTTTTCATCAGATAGGGCACTTAACAATGCTTCTTTTTCTCTCACATCATTTCATCTCTCTTCTGTTCATTAGCAAGTGCTGGTGTTCCATAATTAGGATCATGAGGTGTAAAACCTTTCTCCACTATCTCCCAAACTTCAGCCCCAAGACATCTAAGATGAATCTTCATTCATTCCTTCCATATCTTGTAATTTGTACCATCAAATTTGGGACTCTCCTTCTGATAAGGATTCAATGTAGAACTAGATACAGTTGTCATCGGATCTCCTCAAGCGGTTAAGCTTCTGCAGAGAGGACCTTGCTTTGATACCAATTGTTGGAGTGCAATGATATTAGTAGTAAACTGAGAGGGGGGGTGAATCTATTTACTAACAATAACAACAATTAATTCAATTATAAACCTCATGCCGGAGCACAACTCAATGAAGAATATAACATGAAAGCACAACGCACATAACACCAATATTTTGACGTGGAAAAATCGAAAAGGGAAAAACCATGGTGGGAAACCCTATCCACAATCAGATAAATACTCTACAATAGTATTATGAATAATTACAATGGGGTCTTCACATGCAGAAAGGCCAATAGCTTAGAGGGCACTGCTCATCACAAAGGGAAGTCTCACTGACTTACAAAAACATCAGACTACAATCTGGAAAATAATGAACTGTGAAATTAGCATCTATTAATGCCTGATACAGTTACGGTTAAGCATTGATGTCTACTCTGTAATATTAAACCTTTCCAACCTTCACCTGAATGATATGACTTTATTCACACTTAGTTCTTTCTCTGATAATGCAGACTTGACCAACCATAACCATCGCATTCTAATTACATGAATAAGTCACCTATAAATACAGATCATCAACCTTATTGACAAGGTCGGCTAAACCCTAAACCCATAAACCCATAATTACAAAAATTACATCACATGATACCACTAGACCAATATTATGATTTACATTACATAGCATGGACCTAAATCAAGTAACCAAACAATTATATCCATCGGGGATTCCGCTAAGACCAAAATCCAACACGCTTCACTTGCCGGTAGAAACCCTCAATGAAAGTTTAACCGGATCCAAATAGGACCACCATAATAGCACACCATCCAATGCAAAGTCACCAAACACTCGGGATATGATCAAGAAACACCTTCAGCATGAAAGAAACTAATTCCATAAGCTGAACCCAAAATCCACTGACCAAGTCACCAAAACAGCATATCGGTAAAGCTAATCGAGAACGCTAGAAGCCAATAAAGCCAAAAGCTAGCCAGTAAAGGCACAAACCAACTGATAACCAAAAATACCAAAAGCGATAAGGGTGGCTACAAGAAGTTGAGTCCCACTTTTGGGCAAAAAGTGGAAGTGTTTTCTCTATTTTTCAAATTTTCTATCGATTGATGTCAAAATTTGATGCATTTAAATATTGAATCTCAAAAAATTTCAGTAACAAAAAATGTAGTGCTTAGAGTCTACTTTTCAAATATGTAATTTATTTTAATACCCGCATGGTAGAAATCACTTTTTAGTAGGCATGTTTAAAAATCGGTTTTTCAAAATGCATGTTTCAGGACCATACCACACGTGTACGACCACCATTTTTTGATGAAAATAAATGAATTTTTGCAAATCCTTTTGGGAAATGATACCTAACACACCGAATATTGATGGGAATATTTTTGCTTATTTTTTTATTGGATGTATTTTTTTTAATTAATTTTTAATTGACAATAAAGTATATTTTCAAAACATCGGGTGTACGACCAACATAATTTGATGAAAATTTCATATTTTTCAATTTTTTTAATATTCAAAATAATTGTATGTAGATCGATTTCATATAATTTATTTTTCTAAAATCCTAAAAACAAAAAAGTTATTAAAGTTTTAGTGAACCTCGATATTTTAGGTTTAGGTTCCACTTTTGATTAATAAATAATACAAAAATAGTAAAAATAATCTTATCACTATGAAATTTACACTTCTAAAATCGGGATGTAGAAAACTCTAATGGGTTTTCGTTTCGTTAAAAAATTCAATCAGAAAGGCCCTCAAAAAATTAGGCTAAGGTAGAAATCTGATGTCGTTTTACCTTAGCCATTTTTTTGGAGGTCCAAGCATAGGCTTGGTGGGACCAATCCTATCCTGAAGAAAAAAAACAATGCTAAGGGTTGTTTCCCACCCCTAATTTTAACAAACGGGCGCCCATTTTTTAAATTCAAAAAACGGGTACAATGCTAAGGGTTGTTTCCCGCCCCTAATTTTAACAAAAGGGCTCCCATTTTTTAAATTCAAAAAACGGGCGCCCGTTTTGCTTTGTATCATTGAAAGTGAAACAGGCACTCGTTTCATTAAATAACGGGCGCCCATTTATGAAAAGATCCGTTGGGCTAGAATTTGGCCCACAAGCACAAATCCCAATGATTGAATGATTTTTCAATCATTGTTTGACAAGTACGATCTGCAAAGAGAATGTTTTGATTAATCATTCTCTTTTTTTGTCTTATTGTTGATTTGGTAAGGAGATCGATTCAAATTCAAAATTTGGTGCAGCCATGGGATCAAATCAACGCAGGAAGAGGCAAAGGAAGGTTCTGATAGCTGAGGAGATTGCAACAAATAGGGAGAAGGAGGCAATACGTCAACAAGAGAGAAGATCAAGAATGAGACAAGGAGCTTCAAGTTCCATAATCGTTTAAGAAGAGGAGAACATCAATGAGACCATAAATGCTGACGAAGGAAACACAATAGAACCATTTAATTCAGGTGCATCTTCTAATCCATTACTGAATACATGTATGTCTTCACAACCCTACGTTTTTTCTCATGAAGAAATTGGTGATTTAATAGAAGCAGGTTACTTATTAAATCAAACGCCAATTGAAAATCAAACCCTAGATGAAATTAGAACTCAAGTTGAAACTGAAATTGAAATCCAAATTGAAACCCCAAATGAAACTAGATCTCAACTTGAAACTAAAATTGAAATCGAATTTGAAAATCCACCTGCAACTGAAACCAATAATGTGGATGTAGACATGGAAACACCAATTGAAAATGAAACATGTTTGAATGATAATCAAACGAATGAAAATTTTAAAATTAAAAATGATGTACTAGACAACCTTCCTGGCTTGGTTTCATGGAGAAAGATTAGGACACATGCAAATAGATTGTTTAGACATTTTTTTTATCATAAGAAATTTGGGTTTCAATGTCAATTAATGGTACAACTAATTAAAATGACTAAAATGCGAAAAGTGATGAAGAAGTTAGGCTTTTATGTCAAACCCAAGAAGAAGGACGAGTCTTTAAAACAAGTTGTATCGACTGTTGCTAGCGCCTTTGATACAATCGAAAGAAAAGTTGTTCTAAAGATAAAAATGCAGCACGACGGGTAATAACAACAACTTTAGCAAGCCAAACAACTTCTAATAAAAGAATGATGAGTAACATAAGTGGATATCTTAATATTCATTGTAAAACTTTGTCAAGAGCTGTAAAAAGAAGAGTTAATTTTGAAAGTGATTCGGCAAACAATTTGTGGACTTTTAGTGGTAGACTACCAAGGTTTGATATGAAACATACTGGTGAAGTCAAAACTTTGATTGAAAAATTCTAGCACGATAGTACGAGAGTATCACCTAATGTTAGAGATGTTCTTAAATTAAGAGTTGGGTCAAAAAATCGTGATCCACATCCAAAACACCTATTGGACATGACTCAAACTGAATTGTACAAAAAAAAAAAAAGGATGATAAGGTGTTGACTATTAGCATTTGTCAAAGTTCTTTTGAAAAGTGTAAACCTTGGTATGTTCGAATTAACAATGAAAGAGTCACATGTTGTTGCAAAACTCATGTTCAATTTCGCTACCATTATGATGTATTTCGATATATACGTGTTACCATGCATAGTAATGGAATGTTCCAAGAATGTGGTATAAATATACCACCTGAAACTATGAAGGAGTTTATATCAAGTTTGTTTTGCAACCCACCAAATGAGCAAAAATTTCTTTTCAATGCATGTGTTTCTAGTGTATGTGATATATATGGCAATCTTGCATTGTTGGATGAATGTTTGCATGAAAACATTTCAAATTATTTTGAACAACAATTAGTTGATGTTAAAAGATTTAAAATTGTTGATCATCCACTGAAGGATGGAAAGGTTGGAAGACGGTGCGATCTAATCACTGAAAAAGTTAGTGTTCATGTATTTATGAATGAATTTAAGAGTAAGATCATACCTAAATATGTTAAACACACTCAAAATGCTAGATGGCTCAATGGTCAGTTTCAAATATGTAAGGATACATTTCCTGTTGGTAGTATACTTTCGGTCGTTGACTTTGCAAAGAACTACACGCTTGCACCACAAGATGAGGTCCAATCACAATACTACAATTCAATGAAAGTATCGATTTTTGTACATATTGTCTATAGGCATGCACTAGATAGTACATAAGAGGATCATAAAATTTTGAGAGAGTACCATTTCGATACGAGTGATAATAAATTACACTCATTTGAGTTTGTCCAATATTACTTCAAGACCTTTTTTGAGAATTTGAGGGAGAGAGAAATTCAGATGACACAACATCTAATATGCTCATATAATTGCGCAAGGAAATTCAAGAATGCTAGAATGTTTTATTGGTTGAGTAGGGTTCATAAGAAAACTAATATCGAACACATGTGGAGTTTTTTTGAGGCTGGACACAGGAAAGGGGAACATGATGGTGCCGGTGCATGTGTTAAGAGAGCCCTTTGTAGCGAGCAACTCAAATTCGAGGAAAAGGCTAAATTTAAAAATGCAAGTGCAATTGTGGATTGGTGTAGTGCAACTTTATCCACATGATCAAGTCAGAACTCTACAATTAGATGTTTCTTCTAGCTAGTTAAAGAGGAGAATATCCTTCCAAGATATGATTGTGATACAATCAATGGGTTAGCTAGATGGCATTCATTTAAGAGGATTACACATAGTAAGAATCGATTACGAAGAGTAAGAAAACTACTTCAAATATGAAAATCTAATAAAAATAAGAACAAAAACTATGGAACGCTAAGTAATTAACAGTACTTAGTATCTACCCATGTGATCCATCCATCTTGATTATCATTCCACTTAAGGATCTTATCTCCTAGCTGAAAAAACACCTAGTGGATCTATTAACTGTTCAGTAGTTGGTATTGGAAAGGAGTGGCAGCAATAGGAGGATGGGTTGTTGACTACTTGGCCATTTTACGTTCAAGCTGATGAATAACCTTTCTGAGGTTCTGCTTTAAAATGTTGCTCTCTTCCAAAAGCTTTGTCACGACACTATTAATGTCCTCTCTTTCTTGCATCCCTCTATTCATTGTAACATTTTAATTGAATTATCGTGTCAGTATTCTGTGAGAACCAATAAGTGAAAAAAAACATTGTCAAAAAACTTAGTACAAGAGGAAAAGGCAGCCAAATGCCAAAGTAAAACAAAGCATTGTTCAAGAATGCAAAAAGGAGTACTTCACTGCTGAGGACAACCATCAAAGTAATACATAATAAATCAGAAAGCTACAGGGTAGAAACAATTGAGAGGAAAAAAAGGACTGAAAACAAAAAGAATGAAACTATAGAAATGAATTTGATTTATAAATTATAAATTTGCCTAACATAACAAGAAGCCAAAAAACAGAGATGACCCTTACATTTAGTAAAGTATAAACACAATTGATATTACAGAAAGAAACCTCTTCTAAGTGGTCAAAACTATGCACCTCAATGACATCTAATGCACCTATTGTAGGCATTCTAGATGAAGCACCTAAACCACCTCTAGTGCATTCAATAAATGCACTTCATAGACATGATGAGGTGGTTGAAAACTTGCAAAGAAAAAGTGATTCACAAAGCACAATGTAAGGCAAAATAGAATTGTGTATGTGTCGTTCCCACTAACATGGTACATTCGGTGGGGAAAATGTGCAACCACCAGAAATTAATGGTCACTGTAATGTCTTACACTTCAACAGGAAATGAAAACCAAACAAAGCAAAGGCCATCACTTACCGTTCACCACTTCTCTAAGATGCATGCAAGGGACACACGTCATCTTCTCCACCTAACAACGAAAACGCCACATACCGTTCACTAGGAAAAATGACTGGTCACCGGAAATCGTCAATGGCTGGATTGTCTTTCATTTTAGCAGGCAAAAGCCCACACTAAAAGCTTATCAACTTAACTATGTAGTGTCCAATCTTACAATTACTTAGCTCAAATAATCCAATACATCCGAGTGATGTCATAAATAAGACGGTATATTCTAAAAAATGCATAAATATCTACTTATATATACATATATTTGTTTTCATATATATGCACATGTATATGTATACATACATGAATATGTGTATAACTGTATAGACACATATGCACATATATAAATACATGTATATATAACTGCATAAGTATGTATCGGTTCAATTATTAACTTTTGGTTTTGCTAATTTGTATAAAGCAGATTTCAATAATCAGAGTTTGTAGCTTCTAAGTATTTGTAGCTTCATGTTTTTGATGGTGTACACGTAAGGAGTTCGCTGGTGTACACGTAAGTAGGTGCCATTACGTAACACTTTTTGATGGTCCATATTGGACTGGTAAGATATTTGGTTACCCAAGTGCAATAAATTACTTAAAAGTGATATGTATGAAGTTAAAACAATTTACATTTAATCAAACTGTTGTTATGTGTTACTTAGCTACTTGAGAACACTGTTACAACCTTAATTAATGTGTTTGTTGCGTTTACATGAACAATGTTGGTGGAAGATACTCCTGTAGTGATTGCATTATAACAATCTTTATGTATTTGATTTTTACTATATGCCCTGACCAGTGGTAAAGATTAAAAAAATTGTTTTAGCTAATCCTAGAAAACCTATACTCTCAAGCCTGTTAAATTGGAAATTCCACGTTGCATAGAAAATTATTTTAACTTGTAATATCGAAACAGGAGAAGTGAAAAAAAAATAAAAAATCACTATATGTTTCATGTCAAAATTTAACAAATGAATGGTAAAGACAATAAAGCAGGAAAGGTTGTGAAACTATCTTAGTTGTGAGATATTAAATGACAACTAGAAGGTATTAAATGATAGCTGCAACGTAGATGCCTATCCTATCCTATTCGCTTTGTGCTTTGCAATCAAAGAAGTGGGAACACTATGAATCAAATTCGAATGTTAAATTTATTAATGAAATTTTAGTTATCAGTTTTTTGATTTCTTTAAAATAAAATTAATATCTGAAAGTTGCGTTCACAAAACATGCACAATTACTGATGCTCTCCCCTATCATATGGTTCAGGATGAAGAAGATTTGCAAATTATTTACTATACCTGAAACATGTGCCTCATTCTTTTTGGTTCAAGTTCTTCATACCGTAAATTTGGCATAAAGAATGTTATACAATTGATAAGCCATGATTGACGTGAATGAAAATATTTTATTCATGAATCCAAATTTAGTATAAACATATTACAATCTTTTGTTTTGTAATTAATACATGATACTCATATCTACCTCAGAAACATAGATGAACTGATTGTTGAGCTCTAAAGAGCAAATTGCAATGCGTAGGTAATCCGTATGTACATTTTTAGGTTCTATGGTGAAAATTTGGTAGAAATTTCAATTCTGTCACGTTCATATGACTTATCCTCAAAATAGATATGGATCTAGAGTTTCCTAAAGTGTAGTGAGTACTTAAGATCACACCACTTTTCTTTTATTGGTGATGCATTTATCCTGCAACTTTTTTCTCATTAACTTTGATCTACTCATGATATTGTTATCTGTCCAGAATTATAGAAGTTTGGTTGACAAATGTTAGTGGCTTTCTTTAAAGAATGTAATGTACTTTATAAAGATGTTTTTTTAATTTCTGTTTGCTCTATTTCTTATTTGACAATACATTTTTCTTCTACTGGGACGTTTTTTCACTTTGACCAATGTATAAAAGTAGCGTGTTATAAATAGAAGCTGGCAAATAGCTTAATCGTACATGTTGTCATTAGCATACATCTTGAGGTCTACCTTTGAGCTCTAATTTAGTCGTTCATAATCTTTGATGACTTTCTTAGTCAGATAATTAATGGTGGTCAAATTTGAAGGTGTGAAAGTGACCTGTAACCCTTAAATTTTTAAAATTTCAATTTAAATTTGGGGTCTTCGTCAAATTTGTGTTATTAATTGTTATGAGTGAGTAAAGTATGAAATTTGCTAGCTTGTAGTATTAGGCTGTTATAGTTAGTAGAAAATACACAACAACAAAGCAAAAATTGGGTAACCAAATATCTTAGCAGTAAGACATATATGAACACATATCTACAAACATTATTAAACCTGACAAACAATCCACTTTTTTTGTGAAAATATTTTAACTGACAACATTATGCAAATTGCTTACTTGTACAGCCAAGCCACGACCCCTATAAGCTGGACGACCACCGAAAAGAGGAAGTGGCAAACTCTGATTATCCAAATTTGCTCACTACAAATTACCAAAGTCGCAAGTTAATAAATCTAAAATACAAAGTAATTGTTCTGTTAAAATCTTTAAACCGGCAACATTATACAACCTCCTTACCTGTACATCACCCAAAACACGAAGCTACAAACGCTTACAAGGTGCAAACTGTGATTACCAAAGGCTGCTTCTTACAAATGAGTAAAACCACAAGTTAATAATCAACCAAACCAACGTGCAAAAACCCTTAAAAAAACAAAACAAAACAAATACAACACAAAAGAACAATTTCAGTTACATTAGCTAGGAAGGGCAAACACCCATGTCCAAATACGATTGGACCTCTGAATATCCTTTTCTTCTCGCAAAAGTAAATGACCAATACAAGCGAATGTCTAAAAACCCTCTTCCTCTCTAAACAAACCAAGTGCAATCACAAAGGCGAAGAGAGAAAACCCAACTACAGATAACGCATCGAATGCAGGATATCGAACTGCAATATGACAACCACTAAAACTTGCAGACGAAAATCCTAAGAGATGAAGCGGCAAACGGAGGAAACCTAATTGCAGATAAAGCAGCAAATGCAAGAAAACCAACTATAGATACCACAGAACAACGAATGCAGGAAATCACACTGCAGATTACACAAATAGTAAAAGTTGCAAACGCTTACTAAAACCCTAAAATATGCGAAGCACAGACCGAAATGAAAACCAAAGCGTCAAATGCAAGAAAGCCAATTGGAGATAGACCAATGAATGTAGGAAATCACACTATAGATTACACAAACAGTAAAAGTTGCAGACACTTACTAAAACCCTAAAATATGCAAAGCACAGACTGAAATGAAAACCAAACAAACCAAAGGCCATCACTTACTGTTCGTCACTTCTAAGAGATGCGTGCAAGGGACACACGTCACCATCTTTAGCAAACAACGAACACTCCACGTACTGTTTGCTGGGACAAACCATCGCTCACCAGAAATCACCGACTAAAAGCCTACCATTCGCCACTTCGCCGAGATGCATGCAAGGGACACATGACATCATCTCCACCTAACACAAAAACGCCAAGCACCGTTTGCCGAGAAAAACGACCGGTCACCGGAAATCGTCAATGGCCAAATTGTCTTACACTTCGACAGGGAAAAGCCCCCACTAAAAACCTATCGACTTAATAAACAATGCATCCAAAAGTAAATATAAAACAAATAAAAAAAATTGGAATCCACACAATTCTCCGTGGATTGAGTCCCTTAAAAATTATTATATAAGAAAATGTTAATTCCCTAAAAGCGTTTATTTTGTCCAAAACAGAAGGGATTAAAAGGACACTAGACGGCACAAAACCCTAATTTAGTGCCAAAGTCCACAAAACCCTAAACCCTAAATCCTCAAAATTAAACCCCCAAAAAAACGAATAAGAAAATAAACCTTGATGATTCTCATGTCATGATCGGCACCGGAATCAACTCAGCCAGGCTTTGTATATCTTAGTTCTGTAATAGAGCTTTCTTCTGTATATTCGTGCAAAGAAGTTGTTTTGCAGAGCCCTTTTTTAAGTTTCACAGAGAAGAAAAAATGAGACCACCAAGAGGTGGAGGGGGCTTCAGGGGAGGAGGCAGAGGCTTTGGTGGCGGTCGCTTTGGTGGCGGACGCGGTGGAGGTGGAGGTGGAAGAGGTGGTTTTGGAGGATACCGTGACGAAGGCCCTCCTTCTGAAGTTGTTGGTAAGTAATATAAACACTTTTCCTTAAAAAAAAACCCTTTCTTTGGCATCCGACATCTTGACAATTTTCCATAGTAGTTTCGTGTAATCAGATTTTTCTTGTTCGCGATTGTAGTTTAGAAAGAACAATGCCAATAGTTTACGCATCAGATATCTCATTTAATCTTGAGGGACTTGCATACCCAAGGTGAGAGTAATTTTTCTGTCCGGGATGCAATTTGGAGTACGTGTTAACGCTAGAGTACTCCAAGCAGCGTTGAACAATGCCAAAACTGCATATACCATACTTGCATATCGAAGGTGAGTTTAATCATTTCATGGCTGGGACGTAACTTTAAGTATGTGTTAGTGCCAAAGTACTTTAAGCAATGCTGAGCAATGCCAATACTGTACACCATATTTTTCAGTTAGACGTGAGTTTCTCGCATGCTCATGATAAGTATAAAAAATCTATGACCATGACAGAACTTGAAGCGAGTGTTTTTCCCAAAGTATATGAGCTCTAAAGACCTTTCAGAAGGACGCTAGATGTCTTCACAGTTACTCTATACTGCAAGGTTTTGAGCTAAAGCAGTAATGCGGAAGAAAAACCAGCTTTTGTGCAGTTCAAATTACGTCTTTGAGATTTATGTCCCAATCGTAGAAACAAGAGTATGCTAGTTGTGGCATGGTTTGGTTGAAACCTGAAATATTTGGGTAATCTGAATGTCCGCGCTGAAGCTTGGAACTGATTTTTAATTTTTAATGAATTTTAATGTAATTATGTATTTGCAAATATATAGTTTTGATATGACAATGTATTTGCAGATATATAGACTACGTAACTTTTTTTATCTGTAAGTTGAGGGTGTCAACGGACCCTTAACCTAAAACATAGGCATTAGCTAGACAACCAACAAACCATGCCCTCATCAGCTAGACTATGGTTATTGTTATTCCAAAAATCTTTACAAATTCAAAATTACAAACTGTTGACTTTCTCACCTTATCTCCAGGGTAATTATGGGCCCTACCCGGCTTTACCTTAACTAAGTTGCCATTTAATAGATGCCATGAGTTTTCTTCCATGCCGTAGGAAATAATATTTGATGTGGAGGTAAGCAGTAGACATACAGACCAACAAGATTGTCATGATTAATTTTTTGTATAGCACCAGTTGTGCTCAAGAATAATATGTTAATTGTGAATAGACAGTTTCAAGGTGGTGCATACTTGCTGTACTTAAAAACATGTTATAAGATGTTCTGTCGACATCAGGTGTAATGAAAGTTTCTGAGAAGGCTCTTTAATTCATTCTATGCTATAATATGTATAAATGGTCATGTACTTGTGCGTGATAACTGAAATTGGGTCCTGAACAGTTGCAGTTGGTTCATTTGTTAAGTTTTTGCAGGCTCTTTTGATCTCTAATAGCTGTTATGATCGTATACAATCAATTTTAGGGACCACCTATAATATAGATGATAGCTTTTTTGATAATAACTATTGCTAGTGTCAGTCTATAAGTATTATTAAATTTAGATATGCTTCATGGACTTTAATGAAATCTCAGTGTATTGCTCTTAAGTCTCTATCTTGTCGCATGTAGTTTCATTTTGCGATTATTGTTAGGAACATAGATATGCATATATGTCCAGTGATTTTCCTTCATTTCTAAACATACTTTCCCTGAGTCTGAAACTTTCAAATCTTTGCCTGTCACTAAGGCAGCCTCGATACTAACTCTCAAATTTTTCCCAATAAAAAATGTTATTTTTATAAAAAACCATTGGCCGTTGGTTTTGATTGGTTTGCCCTGATTTCTGCCAGTTTTTCTGAGTGTGATTGCTGTTTTTTGGCTTTGATTTTTCACACTAGTTTTGTTTTTCTTCCTCTAGTTGTGGTGGGAAAAGTTATTTTGACTTATGGAGTGCAGTTGTGGTGTGATTTTGTTTTGTCTATGCCCTAGGGTTTGCAGTGACTTTTTTTTGTTCTTTTTTTTTCCAGATTACTGTTGTGTGAGTGAATAGGTGTTTTTATTTGAAGATTGCTGCATCTCGCATTTGTTTGCTGCTGTGACTTGTCAGTAGATTTTTTATTTTTGTAAATTTGGTTGCTATATAATTCTCCTTGTGAAATACCTTTATTTATCTTTTTAATCATTGATAGAAAATCTAACAGGCGAAAATACCAGTTTCCAAAGTATGTCAGCTCAAAGAATGGTTGTATATCTCATTTGGAGCTTTGAACAGATAAAATTAGAAAATGTTTATAAAACTCAGAAAATACATAACGATGATTTTTGTCCAATTAGATAGACATGAATATTTTCTGCTTCTTATTTTATCTGGGCAACTTGAACAATCTCTAAGATGAACATATTCTACTTGCTCAAAGATGTATTATGCTCTTCTAATTAGTGAGTAATAGGGTGAAAGCTAATTTTGCTTAGAGCTTTTCTTGAATTTGGAGGGACGCAAAAGAATGAAACCACTAAATTGTATTTCCTGTTGGAAATTTTCATACAGCTCCACCACATCGTCTAGTAATGTACTGGATAGAAAGAACTTTTACACTTAATACATTGTTTTCTGTTTAATATCCAGTACATTACTAGACAATTTTCATACAGCTCCACCAAATGTCTAGGAAAAGCCTGAAATAGTTGGGTGGTTTTAAGTATTTCACTTAGTACATTGTTCAGTGTTTAATATCACTGGGGGCATGTGTTGCGGATCTCTGTGATCTCTGGTCTTTGAAAGGCCAACTTGTATAATAATTTTTAGGTTTCCAGTTTGAACAGATAGAATTTCATTTAATAGATGTTCAAGGTTATTGATAGGTGCTGGAATAGCATTAAAGTCATTATTAGAGTGTTTTAAAGCTTTCAAAATGAGTGTGTATACTCGTAAAAATGCAGGTCTCCCAAATTGAGAGTAATCCGTAACATAATCACAAAAGCAGTATTTCTATACCAGTGAAACCTTCAGGATTGTGACGTGAATCAGGCAAAATTAACTGCAAATAACTAAATACTTCATATTGCTCGTAAGTCAGGTGCAAAACTTCAAGGTTGTTGCAGTGCCAATTTACAAGTATAAAGTCGTTTTGTAACACCAAATGGCTCTAGGTAGGAGGAACTTTAGCACATCAATGAACTGATTGACACATAAGACATAGCACGCTTGAAAATGCTTTGAGTCATCTTGTTTCCTTGCAATGGTAGGGTAACCACCTACAGGAAGCTTATGTCAGAGGGATTCTTTCTCATATGTTTTTGGTCTGATAATGGTCAAATACCAATACTTGTAATGTCACCTATATTATTCAGGATAATTCATAACAAATTCGTTTTAATCCAGTCGAAGCATTGCAATCCTGATACATGGAAGGCAAGACTGAATGTGATAATCCTGTGTAATACTATTTTTTGGATTTCATTTAATAGGGAATATCTTTGACTTCTAACATAGCCTTATCTTCAATGTTACAGTTACCATTCTCATATGTACCAACATTACAATGCTCTCCCATTAGATATCAAGCTTTCCCTGAAACATTATTGGACACAAATGCCCGGAAATTAGCTTGATTCTATGATTGTCACTTTCTGGACATTAACTATTATTTATCATTTTTAGCCATTTGGTTGTGTTTAATACTCTTTTACAGTTTTAACTCTTTTATGTGTCTAAAAATATAAGACATTTGTTTCTGGTATTTATTTGTGCAGAGGTTGCATCATTTGTCCATGCTTGTGAAGGAGATGCAATAACCAAGCTCACCAATGAGAAAGTTCCTTACTTCAACGCTCCGATTTTCCTGCAGAATAAAACTCAAGTAGGAAAAGTTGATGAAATTTTTGGTCCCATCAATGAAGCTGTAAGACAAGATCTCAGTTTTTTATAGTTTGTTATAGAACCTTAATATATGTAATGCTTGATTAATAACTGTATGATTTCCTTTTTCAGCTATATAGAAGCTCTTAATGAGGTTGTGTTGATTGTGTTGTCCATGCAGTATTTCTCTGTAAAGATGATGGAAGGTATAATTGCTACCTCGTATACTCCCGGAGACAAGTTTTTTATTGATCCAGCAAAGCTGCTACCTTTGCAGAGGTTTCTTCCTCAACCAAAGTAAGCATATTCTGAGCCTTCTCTTGTAAACATTTCAAGAAGTTGTGAATGCTTAGATTAACTTATTTTGTTGATCAATGTTTAGTCTGTGTATCAATTTTTTTGAATGGTAGGGGATGCTTTTGACACATTTTTCATCCAATTTTTTGAG
Organism: Cryptomeria japonica; assembly: GCF_030272615.1. Taxonomy (NCBI): domain Eukaryota; kingdom Viridiplantae; phylum Streptophyta; class Pinopsida; order Cupressales; family Cupressaceae; genus Cryptomeria; species Cryptomeria japonica. The sequence continues at coordinate 670,966,951 of NC_081415.1, read as the reverse complement.
CTAGAAAAGATAACTATTTAGTTGGCTTGCTTCATTCTTGCCTATACATGTTTTGTTCTCTAATGAATCTTCTTGCTGCCAAATAAAGAGAAATGATCACATGTTTTATTGTTGAACTAAATTAGGATTTTAAAGCAAAAACAACCTTTGAAACAATTTTAGCTCTCTTGTTCATCTAAGGTATAAAATTATGGTGTGTGTTTGGGTTATGCTCTGGCAGTGAGAAGTCACAGAATGGAGGCAGGGGTGGTGGCCGTGGAGGACGTGGAGGTATGCAATTGTGGAGGATTTTTTTTCTTGTTGGCATTCTTGTAGTATGCTTTCCTCATTTTGTGCTGAAAAAGTAGTATATTTTCCTAATTTTGTGCTGGAAAAGTAATATTTATCCAACAGATAGGTTGCATTGATATCCTTTTATGTCTGGATTAAGCATGGTATCAATTCATGGTGCATCAATTTGAGAGTGAATGCTTACAAGGAGATATTTGTGTATGGACACAAAGCATGTTATGATTTGTTTTTAATATATCTATTTGTTTCCTGCTAAACCAGGAAGAGGTGGCCCACGAGGTGGTGGTCGTGGTGGTGGGTTTCGTGGAAGAGGTGGACCTGGGGGAGGAAGAGGTGGTCCACGAGGTGGTGGTCGTGGTGGGGGTGGATTTAGGGGCAGAGGAAGATATTGATGGTAATTTTGTGGATTTAGGGGCAGAGGAAGATATTGATGGTTATTTCTCTATGCGGTGGTTGATTTCTTGTGACAGCAGTGTAATCTAACTGATGTTTTTCCTTTGAAAATCTTATCACTGCTGCAATATTGCCTTTACCTTAATGATGGCAAAGGCACCCCTGATGATAGAAGTAGTTCAGACTTGACGACGATTCTGATCTTTTAATTTTATGGGTATGTGTTTACCTGTGGTATAAACATTTAGATATTGATGCAGATTGCAAATCTGTTGATATGTATCAATGCAAACAATAATGGAATTTTATGGTACAGATATTATTTGTGTTTAATCTATACCAATCAAGAAGATATCTGTATCCTTTCCATTTACTAAAGATGTTAACAATGTAAATATTCAAACTTGGTTCCAAGTAGTAGTCAGATTGTCAGTTTATTCATGCATCTAGGATCAAACATATCAAGATCGCTAATGTTACTTGATGCATAAATTATTTAACAAATTAATAATAGTGAAATGATAAATTAGAAGATGAATTTTTCTGTCAAGGATTGTAGTTAATAATTCTTTTTGTGATTGATAGATAATAAATGCAGCAAACTGTATGTATATTTGTTGTTAGTGTTAGCATATTTGCATTTAATGGCCACCTAAAGCACTAACAAGAGGCAAGCTACCTTATTTTGTCCAGTTCAAAGTCAGGGTTTTGCCAGCATATTTTATTTGGCTTCTAAACTCATCATGCGGACTCACAAACTAAGAATTGATTCAATGTGCTCAACAATATATTGGAATGAAGTGGTATACCATGGAATTTGCAGGTATACTGCTATATGCACGGTCCATTTCAGGTGTCTGTCGAGTTTAAACTCAAACGTCAGGCATGCTGCAGATATATAATTTTTTTTCTTTTTAAGGCATAAATTATCTGCTTTATCTTGGAAGATGTCAAGGTGTGCTGTGCTTATATCTGAGGTAGATTCAGACCACATGCTTATGTTGGAAACACTATATTGTATCTGTTTTAGAAACTTTGATTAGATTTACACCTCAGTGAGTGTTGGAGACCCAATAACAAGCTTGTTATGGAATGGACCAATTTCTAGGTATGTAAATGGTGGGTTTGTCAATGAAGCATTTGTTTTTTCTTTTCCACTATTAGAAAGTGGCGGATTGGATCACCAAAATGAACTTACCATTGATAGTGATCTGGATGCTTTGTGCAGACAAAATGAACTTACCATTGATAGTGATCTGGATGCTTTGTGCAGACATACCATCTCTTAAATAGAGGGTCCAGTTCCACAATACATATATGTGGTGCTATATCGATGAGACATGATGTTCAGTTGCTAAAATCCAGCTATATGGAATCCTATGATTGCAGTTTATATGAACAATATTTAAATGCTCGAGAGGAATTCAAAGTGTTATGTACAATTTTATTGGCAAGTTTTGAATCTTATCGATGTTGTGCATTTTAAAATTTTCTCTTGGACCATGTATTTAATCTAGTATTCTTGCACAGGTGTAAACTGAAATTTATCTAATACTCTTTCTGAATGTATTCGAGTTATAAGTATTGTAGAGGGCAGAATGACACAATTAGATTCCGTTCCATTAGGGTGCAAGTTGCATTGCTAAAAAGAGTAGCAATCCCTATAATCTCTATTCAAATCACAAGAGGACTGATACTGACATCATGCTTAAGACATTTCACAAGATTTTTAGACAACGCTTTTGTTTCATAGTGTACGATTGTATATTAGATCAAGTAGGACTACAATTCACACATTCAAACTTTAAATACCATCACACTGCCAATAACTTACCTTTGTGTACTCTGTGTTTGCTTGATAAGCATTTGGATCTTTGCTGTGACGAGTTGATTGTCACTGGCCGTTACTACAAATTGAATGTGTGAATTTTAGTCCCACTGGACCTAATATGCAATTGTATTTGGAAACGTTAATATGGGAAGATAAAAATCAAATTTTAACTCTCCCTTAAACGAAGTTCTAACCTTTTTAAGGAAAACTTGAAACCGTTACGTGAGAGATGATAAACTAGCAGATGTTCAGCTTTATTTTTTATGGAATTCTATTTTGGAATGTATCCAATTTATAAGTACAGAGAGTAGAATTACAGAACTGGAATCTGTTTCATAAGAGGATTTAAATGGCATTGTTAACAAAGTGGCGATCCCAATGATAAATCATGAGAGCGCTGTTACTATGTTTTATAAAAAAGCACTTGGATTTGTTATAGTGAATTCGATTGTCATTGGCCATAAAAGGCTATTGGATATGCAATAGTATTCTAATAATCTTTTTTAATTTCTACAAAATCTAGGAAATGATTTTTTTGGAATGTAAATATCAAGGGTACAAGGGGATGCATCCCACCCCTTTGAAGTGTCTCCCTGTCGACCCCCCCTAACCCTTGATTTTGCTAGGAAACATCTTGGAAATGCATGAGAAATGACATGGAAACACAGGTGATGACCTGTCATTCTGGGTCAGCCACGGATGTCACTGCTGTTCCTTGATTGTATTGGAGATAACCGGACGTCCTCTTTTATTAAAAATGATTTTTTTTTCCTTCTTTATTTTACATGTTTTTGGGATTTCCAGGGAAGAATTTTGGTTTTATATCTGCGTAACATTCAAATTTGCAAAACAGAGGCAGAAAGGATAGCATATCTTTTAGCATAATCCTTCTAGCCTCTTTGATGCAAACATTTGAGATGACTACGAGCATTAAATCAAGTAATTACTATGTAGCTATCTGAGGATTGAGTACATAAGAAAAAACATATAATAGATATTGTAATATAGAAACCTTATCCTAGGTGTGATTCTAGTTCAAAAATCATTGTAGATATGAACTCCAGACGTAGTCACATGTGAGGAGGATGATCTTGACATTGCAGACTTGGATTTGCGGCAGTGACAAGAATATTTTGGCCAAAATCTAAAAACTGAACGCCAACTCTAGATTTTGTAGAAAAAAAGTATCCCAGAATGAAGACCAAAAAATGGTATTAGTTTTTTGCGGCTGCTTTTCATGATGTTGCCACTTTAATGCACTTTTAGGTTATTTTTTATTATTAATAAGTTTGTATAATTAATTAAAAAGATAACTGTACACTATTAATAAAAGAAATATGGGTGATAATAAGGTAAACCTGAAAAGTCCATATAGGATGACATCCAAAAACAAAGATAAAAGTTCAACAAAAGACGAAGGGTAGCTCACTTTTTGATTGTAAAAGGGTAGCTCACTTTTTGATTGTAAATTTACATGATATTCATATTTTCAAGACATGCATAAAAGATGGTGTACCTTTAATTATAATCTTACTAAATCCTTTCATGCAAATTTTGTGATTACTACAAGGATGTATCCAAGGTTAAGAGTACATAATAAAAAAATTATATAATAAAGATGGTAATATTTCTTTTGTTCGGTAATAATAGTTTTTTTATTAATACTCAAAATTTCGATACAAAAAAGATTGTCTTCCATTAGAATTGTCTAATTAGCCCAAAAAACCAACATACCACCATCTATAACATTCCATTACAAAAAATTTCATATGAACAATGACACTTAAAGTAACAAAAAAGAAATAACCCCCACAAAACACTATCCTGCTAATTAACAACAGTAAACTAAAAAAGATAACCACCATAGAAAAAAACTACCAGATCCCAATAACTGTCAATATGCCAACTCACAACCTTCTTCTCTGTCGTGGGCCTCGCACATCTGCTGGCATATGCATCTCCGCTTCCTTTTGTTTCCTTGGGTGCAAGATTCTCCTCTCATCACCATCGGCTTCCGCCTTTGCAATTTCGATCATAATATCCAATTCTTTGATTTCAACCAACAATTTTAGAGCCTCCCATCTCCGCTTCACCTCCTCCCGATGGTGAAACTGACATAGCCCCTTCGGTCACCGTCTCTGACATAGCCCCTTTTGTCACCGTAAAAACGGAATAACACTTGCTCTGCAACCAAAAACATCTCCTGCCAAGCCTTCTCGCATGTCAAAACCCATACCCAACACCGCCCATTCCTGGAATGAGTCCATCCCAACCAAGGAATCTTCATGGATTGTCATCTCCATCACTTTCCTCACTGTTCTTGCACTTTCCCCAAACTCCAAGCCCCATGCCATGATTAGTGAATAGATGTCCATTCACGTCTTATATCTGTACTTTGCCAGGCAAAAAGCATTCCCCAGAATAGGAGCCACACATTGTGGCAATAACTCCTCCGAGAACTTGAAAAAACCTTGGAGTCTCCTGACTGTTAATCACCATAAAATGGACAAAGTTGGCACTTGGAATGCAAAGTGAAGTTGGCCTCCATTTCTTCCTTCCACATTGCTTCACCACCTCACACAACTCTGCTCTGTTTTGTACCTTCACTACAAAGGAACCTTGAAAATCTCTCGACCCACTTCTCGAAGACAACACTAAACTAGAAAGGCATTCATTTCAATGTTGTTTGCAATCACTCATCCTCCAACAATAACTACCACTTTAAGTGCTCGCAGTCTCTAGCCTTTACTACACTATAATCCGTGTGCTCCTCTGTGCAAAGTAATTATTATCCGCCTGCCATCCTAATTGTCTTCAAAAAGCTTCTGCCTGAAGTCTTCGAGTCTTAAAACTCCCACCTCATTAAAAGACAAAGCCCATTTCGATAGTATATATGCCTCTATATACATGGCAAATTTGATATTCTTTAAAAAATTTAAGCTCCTCTAGAACATTAGCAATTAGATTTTGTAAATGCCATGCCTCTGCACTTCCCTTCATTAGAGCCTGAATGATTATCTACGAATCCCCCTCAAGATGTAACTTCCTAACACCTAAGCTCTTTCCTACTTTGACTGCTAACAACGCCACCATTGCCCTTGCAACATTATTTGTACCATTTTGAAGTTTTTGAGCACCTAGAGCAACTACTTCTCCCTTCCAATCCCGAACTATAAGCCCCGCCCCTGATGGTCCAGGATTACCTTTAGAAGCTCCGTCAAAATTTATTTTCATCCATCCTCCCGAGGGTCTAATAAAGATGGTAATATTGGAACTTCATATAGGTGCAACTATTAGTTCATTGTAGATATGAATACCAAAAATAGTCACATATGAGGAGGGTGATCTTGACATTACAACCTTAGATTTGCAACACTAATAAGAATATTTTGGCAAAAATCTAAAAGCTGAATGTCTAACTCTAGTTTTGTAGAAGAGGTAAAAAAAAAAGTTGTAATAGATTTTTGCAACTTCTTTTCATGATATTACCATTGTAATATAACTATTGGATTATTTTCTATTAATAAGTTCTATTTAAGTTTTTAATTAATTTAAAAAATAATACAATATTTATTAAAAAAGGTGGTAAAAAAGTAGATCTACAACATCTAAATCAAGATGAAAATTCAACAAAAAAAAAAAATCAATTTTGAACATTTAAAAAACCAAGTAGCTAATACTACACTAATAGCATGGGAGGGGAGTCCTTTTCATGAAGTATTCCCCAAACATAACTATCATTTATTAGGTTTTTCTCTATTTTATGTTTTAAGTTTTTGTATTGGATTTCTTTAGTTTAATATTTAGATATTTTAGATATTTTCTTTTATGGTGAGCATGTTGATGTAAAAACCAATTGTGAGCATGTTGATGTAAAAACCAATTGTGAGCATGTTGATGTAAAAACCAATTGTGAGATGGTAACAAATAGATGTGTAGTGTAAATTAATGATTGTGTTTGTAGGCAAGTAAGTGGAGGTGTTAGTGCAATGTGTGACAATAATAACTAGCATACTTATATTTTAATAAATCTAAGTAAAGTAAGTTGAGAGGTATCAAATTTGAAACTATTTAATATTCATAAATAATAGTAAAGAGTTGATTGTAATGAGTATAATAATGTTAATTCATTCCTAACTCCAATCCTATCTTATTTCCAATTCCAAACCTAATTTCAACCCTAATTTAACATTAAATCTAATCCCAATTGATCCCTAATCATAACCATGTTTAAACCCTAATCTAATATTAAGCCTAACGATAATTAATCTCTAATCTTCACCTTATATAAACCCTAATTTATTTAAATTATTTAAATTTTTTTTTTTGATAGGTAATTGGCCGAAGCCTGAATAGCTTTTGACTGGAGCTATGGGGCCACAGTAGGTATTATTATTATTATTATGTTTGATTAGATTGACCCCAAGACCTTCCCCATCCTTTGGAAGGCCAAGAGTCACAGCTTAGAATTTCACTTTAGATGTCCCTATTGGGAATTGAACTTGGGTCTCCATAATGAGAATCCAGTGTTTTAATCAGTTAAGCTCAACCCCTTGGACTAAATTAAATTATTTAATTTTATTCAAGTTATTTAACTTAATTTAATTTAGTTTAAGTTAAAATATTTTATTTAATTTTTTACTAAAATTTTAATTAGTCTATTTTTTCTCTTAATTCTATATTAAATTTTCCTATGATATTCCTTTTAATATATCAAACTATGAAATCAACAAACTTAGAGTCTTGATAATTCAATTCATGAGTTTAATTTAGCTATATTTTAGTTATTTAATTAATTTATTTTTTAATTCTTAAATAATTTTAAATTTTAATTAGCTAAGAAATAGAATGTTATATTTCTTTTAATGCATCAAACCATGAAATCAACAAACTTAGAGCCTTTATATTTCAACTCGAGTTTAAATAAAGTGACTGCACTTAATTTAAGCAATTTAATTTTAATTTCTTTTTATTTTAGCTATTTTATTTAATTTCATTGACACTCACAAGAACATCAAATTAAATGCATTAATTTTTTATTAACACATGTTTTAACATCCATATGTGAATGTAATATGCCTCTTGGCGTAATGAAAGTGATAATTTTTGCACTTACCTTTAGTTGGATCAGTTATCTAGAAGTAGTTGCAATGACAAAATCAATGATCTCTCTCTCTCTCTCACACACACACACACAAGCCCATTTGCACATGCCCACGTTCACACGCTCATACAAGCATGTGCACACATCCATACACACACATGCACACACACTCACACTCACATTCATAGTCTCTCACACACACATACATAGTCTCTCTCTCTCTCTCTCTCACTCACACACACACACACACACACACACACACACACACACACACACAAGTGGGGTGATCAACTTTTAATTTTAGTTATCTCAAAGCAATGAACAAACCATTCACACAATTTAGAACCAATGAAAGAAGACAAGATGCACATGGTATTTTATGTGGAAACCCTTGTGGGAGAAAACCATGACAAAATATTATTTTTTATATATAACTTCTTACAACTTCGTAGTCTCCAACCCACAAGGGACACCTATCCCCTTCACTGAGCTCCAACTTAGTAAGAGGCTCCAACCTCAAATCTCACAAAATAGAAGGCTCCAACCTTCGAATGGTAGGATGATAATGATGATGTTGGCAACAAGGCATAAAACTAAGAGGGGGGGGGGGGGGGGGGGGGGGCGCTAAATCAATTTTCACACAAACTCAATTTCAGATCTCATAATAAATAGTGAAAGCATAAATCAACACCACATCGATACCACACATAACACTAAGATTTTTGACGTGGAAAACCTGGTCAAGGAAAAAACAACGGTGGGAACCTACCCACAATATGATGATACCCTGTTAGAAGTATAAGAAATATTACAATTTTTATCCTTAAGTCTGGGAACAAGAATCCATGCATTATTCTTCTCAATTCTTCTTCCATTGCTGTAACCCAATTTTCATCTTTACATGCTTCATTAACATCCTTAGGTTCAATCTTAGAAATCAAGCAATACTCTTTAGCAGTTCTTCTTCTAGTCATCACATCTTTATTCTTACCACCTATGATCTGATTTTCTGAATGATTCAATCTTACATACTTGGAGTCTTAGGATTTTCTTGATTTTGAGCTCTTTCTTCTGCACTAGCATTTTTAGCTTCTCCTTCATTCATAGGCTTTTTCAGAACACTTTGAATTTGATTATGGGTCTACACTTGCTTTCCTTTATCTAAACTGACATCCTGATCATCTGAATCATATTCACAAGATTTGGGGTGATACACATTTCCTTCATCCACTTTCACATTAGCACTTTCAACTATTTTTCTCAATCTCTTGTTATAACACCAGTAGGCCTTGCTCTTAGTAGAATTACCAAGAAAAATTCCTTCATCACATCTAGCATCAAATTTCCCTAAATCTTCATCTCTTCTGATATAGCATTTACTTCCAAAAATTCTAAAATATCTAACTGTAGGAACATGACCAAACCATAGCTCATAAAGAGTCTTACTGGTATCACCCTTGATATGAACCCGGTTAAGGTTATTTACAACAGTACTCACAACTTCTCTCTAGTAGATTTGCAAAACATTTCCTTCAATCATCATGGTTCTAGCAACTTCCTGAACTGTCCTATTCTTTCTCTCCACAACACCATTCTACTAAGGGGTTCGCAGAGTAGATAATTGTCTCTTTACTCCATGCTCTTCACAAAATGTATTGAACTCACCGAAAGTGAATTCACAACCTCTGTCAGATCTCAGACACTTCAGCTTCAGTCCAGTCTCAATCTCAACCATAGCTTTGAAAATATTGAACTTCTCCAATGCTTTAGATTTATCCCTTAAGAAAGTAACCCGCATCATCCTTGAATAGTCATCAATCAACAACATGAAATACTTGTCTCCCTGTAAGATTCTCACTCTAGAAGGACCACACAAATAAGTATGCACAAGATCCAATAATCCATTAGAACTATACAGTTTGCTTTTGAAAGTAACTCTTGTCAGCTTCCCTAATTAACATTCCTTACATACCAGATTAGTAGGCTTTACCAACTTAGGAAGATCTCTTACTGCCTGAGTAGAACTTATCTTAACCATGCAATCAAAATTTACATGACACAACCTTTTATGCCATAACCAACTTTTATCAACCTGAGCAATCAAACAACTTTTACCACCAGTATTCAAGTGAAATATATTACCTTTAGTTTTTATGCCTGATGCAATCTCAATTTCAGAACCACTTAAGATCTTACATTTTCCATTCTTGAATTATAAATCATATCCCTTGTCAACCATTTGTCGAACACTCAAAAGATTATGCTTTAGACCTTCTACATATAAGAAATCATCAGTATTATGCTTACCATCAAGAGAAATAGAACCTCTACCATGGATTACACTAGCTTTGTCATCACCAAATCTTACTACACCACCATCATACTTTTCCATACTCACAAACTTACTCTTATCACCTATCATATGATGAGAGAAACCACTTTCAATAACCCATTCATATTTTTCTTCAACTTTAGCAACCAAAGTTTCCTCCTCATTAATGCAGCTAGTAGAATCACTAGGCATTGGATCATCTTCCTTGATAGCAATAAACACCCATTCATCTCCTAAATTTCCCTTATTAGATTCCTCGTCTATCACACCTTAATCAACAACATAGTAACACTTTTGATATTTAGACTTGTATGGATTAAATAGCTCCTTAGGAATTCTTTCTGGACACCTTGAAGCAAAATGTCTTATCTTATTATATGAAAAGAATTTAAGAGGTAACTTTCTTTCATACTTACCGACACCTTTAAGCAATCTCCTGGCAATAAGCGCCTCAAGCTCCTCAAGCTCTCTTTCTTCTTCTTCAAGCTCTCTCATCTCATTCTCATAGCTGGACACCCTTGTAGAACTTTCTCCTAGATCATATTTGCACTTCTCAGAAATAGTAGCTTTGAATGCAGATTCTGACTTAGGAAGAGATTCACTAAATTCACTCAACTTAAAGGCAACAAGCTTGCCAATCAACATGTCTCTAGTCAAATTAGTCACTGTCCGGATCTCCTTAATTGCAATAGCTTTATGTTTGTAAGCAAGAGGCAAGGATCTCATAACTTTAGCTACAATCTCTGATTCTTCCAACACTCCACCGACACATTTGGTATTCAATACAAGCTCATTCACTTTCTGCATAAATGAGGTAATATCCTCATCTTCACCCATTCTCAACATCTCATACTTTCCCTTTAGGATCTGCAACTTAGCAACTTTCACATGGCTATCACCTTCATACAAAGTCTCCAGCTTCTTCTAGATCTCATGAGTAGTTTGTAAATCCATAACATTAGTCATCTCAGAATTAGTCAAGGCACTCCAAAATGATTCCTTCGCCCTAATATCGTATTCAACTTCCTTTATCTCATCCAGAGTGGAAGGACCATTCAAAGGAACATTATTCACATTCTTAGTAATCTTCCAGTAATCTTCACCGATGCATCTCAAGTGACACTCCATCCGGTTCTTCCAAAGAGTGTAGTTCGTTCCATCAAATCTCAGACTATCCTTCTTTTAAGCATAGGTTGCCATCTCGGATCACCTCAAGCGATCAAGATTCTTCCAGAGGATCTATCTCTAATACCAATTGTTGCCAACAGTTGTTGGTTTTGCCTTAGATCCCTTCAAGATCTTCAACAAGAACCACCCACAAATCTATTTTTTTTCTCTTACTAATTTGATTTTTTGCTCATAGATCTACAACTAATTGTCCTCGAAGTTTACAATGAATTACCTCCAAGGTCTACTTATACTCTCCAAAGTTTTCTGCTCAATAGGTTTGAAATAAGTTGCTTCACAAGACTACCCACAATTTTGAGATCATCAACACATTAATGTCTAAATTTATCTCTAAAAATATGCTCTCACGAACCCTTTAGATATACTTTTAAAGTTTGCTTAAATCTTCCTTTAATGGAGAAAAATATGCAATGAATGAATGTTTGAATGATCCCCCAATAACTCTTATATATACCCAACCAAGCAACTCTTCACCCGATAGTTGCACTCCTTCAAACAAGTCAGCTCAAGAGTGCAATATTTATCATTTTTATTTCTCTTCACAAAAGTGGGCACTCATCCTAACCAGGTCAGCTTAAATAAAGGGTTTTTATTTAAATATTTGTCTTCTCAAGAGAAGGAATGCCTAAGGTGGAGGAGGTTAGCCCTTAGAAATATTTTAAAATACATGAAAAACCCTATAAATGGGTTGGCCCAAAGAGAAGGATTGTCACATGTTTCATAAATTTATTTGATACAAAAATCCTTTTAACTTGGGTGCCAAAATTGTTCTTTAATGCTAACCTATTTTTGATTAAGGAACAAGCAGGTTTTGAAGGGAGTCGAAACCCTTTTTATAAAACACTTCTTAAAAAGATAGGCATATCAAAGCCAACAACCAAAATATAGCAAAAGGCCAGCAAAAAACCATAAACCAGATACAAAACAACAAACTAAAGAAAACCTAATTCAAATTCTTGAGTGCCTTCGTTGCCTCTACTTCCAACTAAGTCATATTGAGGGAAATCTTTTTCAGATCTAGAATGTCTTGGTTGGTGGCTTTCTTTTTCAATTTGTCTCTAGTCCTTTTGAAGGGACTTGTGTTCTTATCATGCATCTTCTCAAGCAAATCCACATCTACCACCACCCCTTCCTGCTATAGGCCTTCAAGTTTCTCAACCATAGTATTGATGCTTTTCTTCAAGCTCTTAACCATTTTATGATTGTAGGTCACAAGGGATATAAGGTTGTCATTGACTTTTTGGAACTTATTTTCCAATTGTTTCAATCTACCATCATAATCCTTTTTGAGTTTCTCTTCCAGATTATAATCCTGTTGTCACAAATTTTCTTGAGTTCATTAATAGTGTTAACAATCTTTTGCATTGACTCAATAATAGATTTCCTTTGTTCTATACTCCAATGTTAAACGCTATAGATATCCTATTTATTGTTAAAAACATGGATCTTTATATTGTTCTCTTTGATTTCATTGAAGAGCCATTTTTGCATTCTGAAATAGTCGACCGCGAAATCACAGGTTATGGCAAAAACATCATCCAAAATTTCTCTATCCAAATTGAGATAAGGGGAATCCACATTGAGTTCCCTAGGAAAATAAGTTTTCTCAGTCCTTTTAGTGATAGGCACAAATGTATCAGGCATGGCATGATAGGACAACCTAGAATTAGAATTAGTTACAAAGACAAGGGAATTTTTACTCTTCTTTGAATTATGGCCTAACTTCTTTTTCTCCTTCGGCTTAGAGTCAGACTCTTCCATTTCGATGTAGCAGTCCTCTTCATCAGAGAAGTGACTCCTGTACTCTTCCACCTCAGTATCATAGGAAGAATCAAGGACCTGTAAGGAAGGAGATGGTTGTGATTTAATATGTTCAAAAATTAATAACAACAAGCCCCCATGAAGGACGAGGTTTTTCTTGTTTTTCCTGTGCTCTTTAATGCTGGCATTAATGAAAGCTTGTAGAAAAAAAGGAAAATAAATTTGCACTTTATGCCTAAAATGGTTCAACAAAACAAAATGGTGCCCAAAAGCCCTAGTGAACCTACTATATAACATTATATTTCATGATAATCGTAAGCACAAAGTGCCAAACATATTTTATATTAATTGTATCATAGTTGCTTTTGGAGACTTCGACCAATTTCTTCCTTTCTTTGTTGCCTTTGGGGAATTTATTGACTATTGCATTCGATAACCGTCTGTCCTTGTAAAACTTGGCCCCTTTCATAGACAAATCAGTAACCTCTGCCACAAGTTTCTCATCAATCTCGAAGTCCTTGCCAAATAGCTGAATGTGCCCTTCCTTCAAACCCTTGGCAAATTTCCTGGCGAAATTGGCATCAAACCCATGTAGCTTCTCAATGAAAGGGTTGAGGTCCTCTCATTTCAAAATTCTCCATATTGTGACATCTTTTCTAAACTTCTCGTAGTCCAAAGGTTCGACCCTTCGCCTATCTCCACCCATAGAAGTAGGAATGACAGAGAGACCAAAGTGAGAATGAAAATACACCAAAAAATATTATAGAGCACCCAAAAAGAATGCAAAGCACTATGACAAATAAGCATTGAAACTCTCCACAAATTAATAACTCTCCTCACAATAATGGAAATGACCGCCATCTCAGGATACGTCATCATTATTGAATAGATGGGATGGTTCTTCATGCTTGAGATAAATCACATCTCAATAGGGAATTTACATCTATAGGTACATGACCACCTAGGTGCCATATCATTTCACTTTTATCCTAGACTCCCTCATTAGCAAAATAATCCACAAGCCCATTTGCTTCATGGTAGGCATGGGTTATACGAACTTTTTGAAAGGTGCTTACGATATCCAAGGATTTTTAAATCCATTTTCAATAGTCTAAGAAGGTTTTTGGTGGCCCTTTAAACATTGGATTATGTTACTAGAGTCACCTTCTAACCAAACCATCTTAGTATTAATGAGTTTATCCATTCTCAAGCTAGGGAAGGCCGCAACTGCTTCAGCCAGGTGGTTATTCTAACATCCCAAGGGGAGTGCCACCGCTAAAATAAGCCTTCCATTTTTTAATGTTGCCTTGTTGACCCTTGACATCTGTTTTGCCAAGGGTACAGTCCCTCTCGCAGGCTTTCCATGTCTCCTAACCAGTTCTCAATCGCTATCCTTAGGCTCAGAACCATGAACTCTACTGGTACAATGACCTCTTGTACATACATCAACTGAAAGGGTGTCTGCTCTGTTGTCACTTTGTATATAGTCCTATGTGCCCACAACACAAATGGTAGCTTTTCTTCCTAGTCTTCTTGTTCAACCCCACATGATTTATAGATTATCGATACTTGTATTTTATTAGTGGCCTATGCCTGATCGTTGGCCTTGGGATAGTACGGGCTTGACAAGAAATGAAAAATATTGAACTTCGTTGTGAGTAACTTAACTATGCTATTCATAAAGTGCCCACCTCTATCACTTGTCAATTGAATAGGAATGTCATACTGCATAATCATTTGTTCATAAATGAACCTTGTAATGCTTAAAGTAGAGTTATCTGGAAGTGCACGTACCTCTGCCCACTTTGTCAAATATTCAGTGGCTACCACAATATACTGACACTGTCGTGCACGACTAGCCTTCAATGGTCCAATAAAATCTAGAGCCCATCGCTCGAATAGTTCTTGGGCATGGGATGGGTTGAGGGGCATAAAGTCCCACTTCAATTGTTTTCCTGCCCTCTGGCAAGTATCACAACCAACAACCCATTCCCACGCATCATTATACAAGGTGGGCCACCACAGTCCGACAAATAATACTTTGCATGCGGTGGTGTCTGGACCCATGTGGCCTCCTACGGGTCCTTCGTGTGCTTCTCGTAGCACTCTTAGAATCTCTTCTTCCATCACACACCTTCTGAGGACTTCGTTGGGTCCCATTTTGTACAGCAACCCATTAATCACATGGAATGTCCTGCTTCTCAGGACCAATTTCCGTCTCTCACCTGGTAACATATCGGCTAGGAACTGAGAAGTGGTTAAATATTCTTTGGTGTTTGCATACCATGAAGTTAGTGAAACAATTTAGAACAAATGTGCATCGGGAAAGTCATCATTGACTCCCTCCGGTGGCTCTCTCGACTCAATCCGGGACAATTGATTTGCGATCACATGACTCCTACCTAGCCGTACAATTATTGTGAGTGTGAACTCTTGAAGGAGTAGTAGCCACCTACTTATTCTGCCTTGAATAATGGGTTTATTCACCAGGTACATCAACACCTGGTGATCCACATAAAAAGTAAAAGGTGTTGCCAGAAAGTAGTGCCATTTTTTTTGTACAACATAGACTATTCCGAGGGCTTCCCTCTCGGTGGTACTATAATTCTTCTCAGTTTTTGATAGCAAGCGACTGGCAAAATATATGGGGTGGTCTAGCCCATGTCCTCGTTCCTGTGCTAGCGTAGCCCCAATGACATAGTTTGAGGCATCCACATGTACATGGAATTCTCAGTCCCAATTTGGATAGGCCAGAATGGGTGTGGCCACCAGTCTCCTCTTGAGTTCATCAAATGCTTCCCCTTGTGCTGGTCGCCACATGTATGCTTCGCCCTTCCATACCATCTTGTCCAATGAGAATGAAAGTTGAGAAAAGTTCCTAATGAACTTTCGGTAATATCCTATATGTCCTAGGAAGGACTTTACTCCTGTCACGTCAATGGGCGACTCCATTTCCACAATTACCCATACCTTATCTGAATCAATTTTTAATCCAACCTTGCAAACAATATGGCCCAATAGCTTCCCTTGCGATACCATAATATGCATTTATTCGGATTGAAGGCCAGCTTGGCCCTCTGACATCTCTCCATGCATTCCTGCAGTGCCACCAAGTGAGTGTCTTCGCTACTAAAAATAGACTAGTCATCCAAGAAGGCCTTAAAGTTTCCCATAGACATTTTGTCGAAGATGTGGAGAACTATCATTTGAAATGTTGCTGGAGCATTGCACAAATTGAAGGGTATTTGGTTGTACGCATATACTCCATCCTTCACCACAAAGGTGATCTTTAACTTGTCCTCCTCAGCTAGTGAAATTTGATTGTATCCCGAGAATCCGTCCAAAAATGAGTACATTTCATGGCCAACCACCTCCTCCAGGATGCTGTTTGTGAAAGGTATAGGAAACAAATCCTTTATGGTGAAAATGTTGAGGCACCTAAAATCCACACATATGCGGATTTGGTTGGCCTCCTTCAGCGATATCACGATCGATGAGACCCACTCACTTGTCTACACTCAAAATATGATGCCGACCTCCAACATCCATTTGATTTCTTCGTTCACCTTAGCCACATAATTTTTATTCATATGGTATGACCTTTTCCATACTGGCTAGGCTCCAGGGACCAACGGTATTTGATGGACACATAGTTCGGGTGGGACTCTTTTTAGGTCTTTGTAGGTCCAAGTGAACACGTCCTTATATTCCATAACAATTTTGAAGGCTGCCACCTTCAGCATGAGATTCGAAATGTCTCCCACCCAGATATTTTGAGGGGTCACACCATCCCTTAGATTCGTCTCCTTCAAGGTGGGGTCTTTGTACCTCATTGGTTTGTCCTTTGCAAACTCATATGCTGGGACATCATTCACTCTGGCGTATCCCTCCTTATACTCCCTGTATTTTGGCGGAAACTCATCTTTCTCGTCTGGCTCCTCTTCAATTTGCACCATATGGCACATAGGATGGAAGAATTCATAGTCCTTCATGTTGGTGTAAATAATTATTCATCATGGATATTATTACACTATACTTAAGTTTACTTAGGTACATGCATTTCATAGTAGTTTGGGTATGAGACACTTGGGTGTTTGTGCCACATTGGGATAGTGTGTGTAGGAGAATTTCCACCTTTTATGGTGTTGATCTTATCTTGTTGTTACATTCCACCTCATGTGGAAAATTATATTGTTTCTCCTACCTACCCACACCTATTTCCTACCTACCCTTGTTTCTTATTGAGCCACATGTCATGTTAGTGTGCTCACATATCCATATAGCCTTGCCTATATAAGTAGGCTCATATTTATTGTATGCAATGCTTGATGATCCAGTTGATTAGTATTTTCATCTTGATAGAATATAGTTTATTTATTTCATCTATTTTGTCATCTCTTATTTGTGCTTTCCATTATCTCTAGATCTTGGCAAAATCTCACATGGTATCAGAGCCATTAGAGTGCCATTGGTTTGCCAATTGAGAGAAATTTGGGGTTTGCATTTTGGAGCTTTCTATTGCAGGTTTTTATTGGAGCTTGTTAGGTCAAATATGAGGTCACCATTGGCTTGAGGAGGTCCAAGAAAGTCAGTTTTGCCTTTTGTTTCATCCAAATTGGACTTCGGAGGCCAAATCTAGAGGCATTTGAAGTTTGAAGCTGCGATGGAAATTTTCCAGAAATTATAATTTTGCAGGCAATTTTCAAATAGTGATATCTTACTCATCCAGACTCCTTTTTTCGAGAATTTTTTGTTTTGTTTTGGGGTAGAATTTTGTGATCTGTACAGTGTGCAGGAGGTTTCTGTTTTTCGGATACAGGTTTTTCGGAAATCATGAAATCCCGATTTTTACAACTTTGGAGGGTTCATTTGGGCTTATATGAACTCCTTTTCAGGTGCCGTTTTTTTGAGAGTGCATAATTTTTTGTCTACTTTCATGATATGCCAATAGTTTGTAGTGATTTTAAGTAGAAATTGTGCTTTCTATATTTAGCCATTTTTGGCATATTTGGTACTTGCATTTTGCTTGGATATCAGTTTAGACCACTAGCAGTAGTTGTTGAAGTCTCTTAGATCTCATTTTGAGAAGTTGTAAATTGAAATAAGAAGTCCACTTTGCCTTGTTTTACAAGTGGCCCATTGTATATGCACTAAGTATAAAGTGCCAAAATCACCATTTTGGGGGGGGGGGGGGTTTCTTGATTGAGTATTTTGGGGGGTGTCTTGTGTGATTGTGCCTCTCTCTATCTTGTGTTTTTTAAATTTTGGTGCTATGGGTTCTCCTAAATTTCCACTTTTAACTGCTCATATTTATGCATCATGGAAGATTAAGGCATGGAGTAAACTAATGGAAAAAGGACTCATTCATTATGTAAATGAAACTATTCCAGTACCACCTGATCCTAAGGCTGATCCTAGTGCTCAAATTGAATGGCTTACTAAGAATGCTATGGCACTTGGAACTCTTAGAAAGTATGTATTAGATGACCTCATTTTTCACATTGATAAGTGTACTACAATTAAAGAGGCTTGGGATATTTTTCAAAAATTGTATGGTCAAGTTGACGAGATTAAGGGCTACAAGCTTAATAGTGAACTCACAACTTTGGATCCCAAGGATTTTGATACAATCCAAGATTATGTCACAAAAGAAAATGAGCTAACAGAAAAGCTAAAGGATTGTGGAATTGACAAAAAGGATGCTGAATTGGTTTATAACTTGTTGGACAAGCTTCCTTCAGAGTATGCAGCCTTTGTATCTAGCTTTCACACCCATAGGTTAGCTCAAGGTTCCTCATACACTTCTCCCTCATTTGATTCATTCACGGAGATGTTGATACTTGAGCAATCTAAGTTGACCACGATGGGGATTCTCAAATCTTCAAAGTCACAAGCTTTGGTGGCTAATAAAGGGAATCAAAGTAATCAAGGAAAATGCAAGAATCAAAAGCAACCTAAGTCAAAACCACAACAAGATGGAGCACAATCTTCCTCTCCATAATAAGATGATTCACCATTCTCACCTAAGAGGAAATCATATAAGGACAATCTTTTTTGTGGATATTGCAAGAAGTCAGGACATTATGAACATCATTGTTATAAGAAGGATATTGATGAGTTGAAGAATCTTCTTGAGAAGAATAGAATCAACCTACCTTCTAGAATGTCTACATCGGCTTCTTCTTCCAAGGATAAAGGAAAGGATCACTCTTTTGGGACAGATAAAGGGAAGAGACAACCTCTTTGTGCTACTACAAGTCCCGATTCAGGGAGATGGCTTCTAGATTCAGGGGCTTCTCATCATATGGCATCTTCGCAGTCTATGTTTTCTACATTTGAGCCTTGCCACATGCCATAGATTTTGATGGGCAATCATACATACATGGATGTGATTGGGAAAGGATCTATTGCCATTGGGGATAACTCCTTCAATGATGTGTTGTGTGTACCCCACTTGACAAATAATTTTCTTTCCATCTATCAAATCACACATGGGGCAACTAGGAAAACTATGGAGTTCACACCTAATTCAATTATCATTAGATAACTGGAGAGTGGAGCTATCATTGCGACTGGGGTGGTTGATCATGCATCTCGGTTGTACTCTTTTTCAGATTTTGGTCCTATTGATGAGGTTGATTCTTCCTATATTGATTCAGATTTTGAGGAGAACTTTGGGCATTTGAACTTGGGGATTCTCAATTGTGACCCCATTCTGGAGCCTTTCATTTCATCTCCTTCTATTGATATCACACCACCTATTGCACCTGATGATGCAGCTAGTGCAATAGTTTTACCTTCTTATGATTCAATGCGGCAAGATATTTCATGTCTTCTAGCTTCAATTGATTGGGATGCCTACTTGACAAACATTGCAAGTTTGTTTGTGGAGTCCTACATTACAGATTTGGGAGACACCATTGATGACATTCATCTTCTCTTTGATGAAGATGATCCTTCTTTGATTGTTGCGAGGGATCACTCTAACCCTCTTGTGCATTCTCTACATGATCAATCTTTAGAGGTTTACATGATTGTGGATACTTTTGTACAACACTTGGAGGAGGTCTCTTTATCTTTTGAGGAGATATGTGAGTCTTTGGATATTGTTCTACATTCTTCTCCACTAGATCTTGGAGTGCCTTTTTCAGCAGTGTGGCGCAGTTTACCACCTTTGGAGGGGGTAACCTTCATCATCAACATGGAGACACTTGAGCAATTTTTAGAATTGCTTTCATCATGAGTATTTTTGCTTCATCTTCCCTTCATGGTTGGGGAGACTTTTTGGATGCACCTTTGGTTTTGTTTCTTCCTAAGGGGAGGAACGTGGTTTGAAGTTCGTGGAGCAGTTTCTTCATTCATCATCAAGCTTCTATCATTGGTGCAGATTCCACATTGAGGGGGGGCTTCTTAGTCTCTCTTCTTCTTCTCTCATATGGGGGGGACTTTTTCCTCACATGGGGTTTTGTCCTTCACATACTTCTATGAGAGTTCTTTGTATCTAGTTTTCATGTCTCTTTTGGGGGAGGGTTTTTTCCCATTGGGTTTTTCTCTCTCTCCCCACTTTGTGAGAGATTTCATTACATTGGTTTGCATGAATTTGCATTTATACATGGGTACCTAACATGGCCTAGTAGCCGGGACCCATCTTGCATTACTTAGTTTCATTGTAGACTTAAGTGCATTCCCCTAAGTTGCACTTAAGGGGGGTGTTGGTGTAAATAATTATTCATCATGGATATCATTACACTATACTCAAGTTTACTTAGGTACATGCATTTCATAGTAGTTTGGGTATGAGACACTTGGGTGTTTGTGCCACATTGGGATAGTGTGTGTAGGAGAATTTCCACCTTTTATGGTCTTGATCTTATCTTGTTGTTACATTCCACCTCATGTGGAATATTAAATTATTTCTCCTACCTACCCACACCTATTTCCTACCTACCCTTGTTTCTTATTGAGCCAAATGTCATGTTTGTGTGCTCACATATCCATATAGCCTTGCCTATATAAGCATGCTCATTTTTATTATATGTAACGCTTGATGATCCAGTTGATCAGTATTTTCATCTTGATAGAATATAGTTTATTTCTATCATCTATTTTGTTCTCTCTTATTTTTGCTTTCCATTGTCTCTAGATCTTGGCAAAATCTCACACTCCATCTGCTAGTGGAATATCCCATTCAATGAGCCTACCTCATCCTCAAAGAAGTCTTCTAATTCTAGGACACCTTTTTCGTTCGACTCCTTTTTGTTCTCATCCACCCCAGAATCCCCATCAAAGTCCGAATCTGAAGAAGAGGCCATTTCTTCACTCACCATCTATGTCCGGAGGTCGATGATAAATTTCTGGCCCCCACTCTCCTTAGACAACGTGTTCCGCTTCCAGTTGTGATTTACTTTGGCTTTAATCAACCAACCTCTTCCAAGGATTGTGTCATAGCCCTTTTTCTTCAAGGGAATCACCACAAAGTTGAGAATGAAGGGTTGAGTGTCGATCGTCACATATTGAGCCATGAGTGTCCCGATGGGTTTGATACCATTTTGGTCAACACCCACCAGGTTGTAGGTTGGTGGCCATAGTGTTGGCTTGCCCAATTTTTGACAAGTCTCCTCGGGAAGTAAATTCACCCCAGACCCTCCGTCTATGATGGTGTCGGTGAGGATCATACCCAATATCCCCATTTTCATCACTGCTGGGTGTCTCCCGCTGTTCATCACCAACAACATGGGGTTAGCCGAGGGGCTGAACGACACCTCTGTGTGAAGTGTTGCTGTACAGATCGACACTTCTATGGATTATTGATGGCTTCTCTTAATCTAGGCATGGTGTTGAGGAGGTCCTGGAGTTTGATGGGTACATCGGTAACACTTGTCGAAGGACGTTATGTTCGGATTTAACATATGTAGTTGTCGGGGTTTCTCAAGGCTCCTTCCTCATTTCCAGCTCAGTATTGGCCTTGGTTTCCCATACTCATTCCTTCTCTGTATTGGGGTCAGGATAAGTAGCCTTCTTGGTTTGTGCTTTAGTGATGGTGAGTGTCTCTCTTTCATTGGACTTTTCAATTGTTAACAAATTTATTTTAGACTTCGAGCAACTCCTGTTGTCGTGATCTCCTGGCCCGCACCACTGTTACATATGCTAAGGGGTATCTCCCTTGGGACAATCACGTGCATAGTGTCCCCATTCATTACAGGCTCAACACTATATCATCGGGTGACCTTTTGCATCATACTGCACTCGATGGTTGCTATTGTTGTTATTTTTTCCTCCTCATCTATTGTTTCTGTACCTGCCAGAAGATGCTGTGGTATTGGCTGATTGCTGTGTATTAGTAGCTATCATGACTATGGATGGTTTCTCTAGAGTCAGAAGCACTTGGGCGCTTCTTGTTTTAATTTTGTATGGGCGCTCCTTGGTGGAGTGTCCCAGTACTTGACAAATGTCACAAAAAGCTTTCTTCGGGCACATACCCTTAGTGTGGCCTTCCTCCTTGCAACCTGCACACCACAAGTCCCCTTCATTCTTACTGCTGCTCCCCTTCATTTTTTTGAATTCCCTCATCATTCTATCCATGTCCTTTTGTAGAGCGTGAACTTTCTTTCTTGATTCCTCATAACTGCTGCTCTCAGAGGAACCATCATCACCTGATGTTTTATCCTTCTTCTTCTTTGAGGTCTTCCCTTCACTCTCGAGGTCCATGGATCAGTTGTATGTGTCCTCGTACGAGGTGGGAGGGACAATATTCATCTTCTTCCCGAGGGAGGATCTTAGTCCTTCCACAAACCACCACTTTTTCAATCCATCAGCAGGTTGGTTATGCATCTTTCCGAGCAATTATTTGAGTCACTGGCTGTATGCTCATACTATCTCGTTCTTCCCTTGCTTTGTGCACAAGATTTCAGCGATGATTTTATTGTTGTCCTGAAGGAGTCAAAAATCCGTCTTGAAGCTTTCTTTAACTTGTCCCAAGTATTTACCTTCATCTTGTCTATATCGGAGTACCAGTTGATGACTACCCCGCGTAGGGTGGTGGTAAACTGCACCACCCATTCATCTTTGTCGGTCACTCCATTAGCCAACCAGATCATCTCACATGTATGACAGTGCTGTACAAGATCTTCCTTCCCATCTCCAGTTAATTTAGGCAACTTCTTCTTGTTCGCCATTATGCTCCTTGACTTTGGCCTACTCTACCCTCCATAACTCGACCCTCCAAAATTTGGCATGTTGGGTCCCACTAGGTTACTTTGGCTTACAGGGTCTGATGAGCCTGAATCGAACAAATTTCTTCTACTACAATGCCCTTGTGTCCTCCTGACACCTTTGGCCGCACCGGTATCTCCCACTTCTCGTTCTCGATCTCGGTCTCCTTTTCTCTCCTGGTCTCGTCACCTCTAAATGGTGTGTGCGACTCTACCGTACTCCCATCACCAATCTCCTCCAATGTGAGGGAAAGGTCCGCCAACCACTTACTAGTGGTTTCTATCAATATAGAAACTTGGCCCTTGCCAGTGGAGCCATCACTGCCATTCCCTCCACTTCCTTCCTCGGCAATTTTCTTCAGCCATCTCCTTCGTTCGACTTGTTTCTCCAACCTTAGTGCCTTGACTGCTGCCTCGTGCCCGTCTTCCTCTTGTCCCTTTGGTACATAATTTCTACCTTTGTTTAGCATCATGGGCATTAATTCCTGCGTTCCGTCGAGTGGAAGGTTCTCGATGACCTTCATCATGTTCGTCCTCCTCCTGTCGACTCCTCTCTTCGAATGGTTGCAAAATATTTTACCAACGATTATCACGGTAGGTTTCTTCTTGGTGAGTTTGTAGGGCAAGAAATGCTTGTGCCAACAGACTAGGCGGGTTATTCATCAACCGGTTCACTGCCCGACTTATGCCAAGGGCACTCCACACGACACTCTTAGGGACGTCCTCCTTCATGGCTTCCCTTCGTATGTAAGTTTCAATTGATGCTTGTAAGATGCAGGTGAAGTCCCTTGTCAGTGCCCTCTTGCCTTCAAACAACTCCTCCGGTTCTTCCTCAGGATTTCTACTTGTCCCCTCGCTCAATGGTTGTCCCATTATCGTCGTGACATGTAGTATACTCCCGTCGTTCCTAGGTTTAACTTGGAAATGGTGCCAGATGTTTTTCCCCTGAGGGGTGTGTGTGCATTCAGTGCATAATAGTACATAGATATAGGAAATTTAATAGTACACAAAGATGCAAGTGAGAAGAACTCATATGTTTGTATTCATTGATTCCAAAATGCCAATACATTCAAAACATAGTTTCCTTAAGCAATATCCACACATTGAAATAGAGACCCAAGTACATATATATAGGTGTCGGTATAGGTTGCTGGGTGCCAACTGTCAGCAAGCGTCAGGTAACCACTGATCCCTAACACACTTAACATTCTAATTATGACATGACATAATTACCTGACAACAACATCAATGACAAAAAATCAATAGTTTTTGATACAATGTTAGTATAAACTAGGAAATTCAAATGCAACAATTTGATTTTTCTTTTGATGTCCTTTGTTTTGTTGGTCTAGATGATATTGAGGCTTTCACACTACTTGTGTGTAATGAAAAGGACTGCATGGGTGTGTGTAATTTAGTTGCTTCCAACCAT
Organism: Cryptomeria japonica; assembly: GCF_030272615.1. Taxonomy (NCBI): domain Eukaryota; kingdom Viridiplantae; phylum Streptophyta; class Pinopsida; order Cupressales; family Cupressaceae; genus Cryptomeria; species Cryptomeria japonica. The sequence goes on along the minus strand of NC_081415.1, from coordinate 670,942,408 downwards.
GATAATTTTGACATGAGAAATTTTTCAGAACTTGGATTTGAAAAACTTTATTTTATTAAGGTGGATAGCATTGAGGACATGTTTTTAAGCTTATTGGTTGAGTATACAAATGCAAAATTTGTATGTCCTTAGAGGGATCAAATTGTTGACTTGTAGGAAGAACCAATTACTGATAGTCCTCGGAGTAATCTCTTTTCTGATGATTGCCAAGAGGAGAATGAAACAACGAGATAATTTGAAAAATTGTTTGCATGAAGTGCCTCATGATTCAAATGATCATGCTAATGAATATTGCATCAACATAAATGATAGCGAGGTATGTTGGCTTCTCGTGATCCCAAAGGTAAATAAAGTTGAATATGTATTTCATTTATGACGAAGGTGTAGTTTCTTGTGAGTGGGAAACAATTTTCCTAAGCTTGAGTATTTTACTTGGGTCCAATATATAGTTCACAATATGGCTGAGTAGAAACACATGCTTAATGAGGAAAATCAACATGTATCTCAACTTGGTGTTGTGATAGAGATTCAAATTTTTCAGTTTGATATGGTAGAAAAGCTTGTTTTTACTTAGATTGGCAACATAACTAGGCAATTTTTTATTTTTCATGTGAATTAAAGGTATTTTCTTCCGTATTCAATTTAAATATGGAGTTAAATGGTAATGGTAACAATGTGCTTATGTGCGAAGGGAATTCACTTCCTCCCATGAATGTCTTTTCTTTTGATGTTGACCTAGTTCCAATTTTCTAATATCCCTATTACTATGTGCATGCATGATATGTTATGGAACATGTTTGATGCCTATTATTTATGGTTTCTCTATAGGTGATGTTAAAAGTGAAAATTTCCCTCATTGTGTTGGAAGCATATGCAAGTTGGTGCATGTAGATATACTACCTCTTTTGATGTAGCTGGGTAAGAATGATAATATTGGTTTGGGGGAGATTAGATCCTTCAACAAGCTTGTCTTTAATATACTCTCTTTTGTTGATTTCCCATTACTAATAATCAATGAGAGATACCTTAATTGGACACTATGTTTTAATACTTCTATTTGGGGCTATCTTTCCCTTCACTATAACTATTCACTATAGACATTTGATGCCACCTTGCAACCCACAAATGATAAACAATCTAAAATACTCAATATGGGAAGTATTTGTCATTTTGTTCTTTTGGTTTGTCCCCCTTACCTTAGCCACTCCCCCTTTATTCCTAACCCCCAAAAAGGCTAAGGCAGAAAGGAGAATTTTTGAAGGTATACGAGAAGTTTTTGATGGTTCCTTGTGTGTTAGTAACCTTAGGAACCTTGATGGTTCTTGGTTCCACTCCACCCTCGATGCATAGGGAAGAAATGATATGCCAAGAGACACAAAAAAATGTTCAATAAGAAAAATTCCTAACCCTCAACAACATAAGTAATGCAAGCAGTGGGTGAGGGAATGCAGGGAAATGAAGAAGCACACTTTAGACCATTAGACTAAGCCTTGAAAATAATATGAAGAAGAGGGAGAGGGTTAGACCATTTTACCAACCCTCGATAAGGTAGAAAGAGGTGCTAGGGGTGTGAGGATTTAAATGACACCTCCTTCAAATATGAAAACGAGGAAAAAACATAATACCTAATGGCTTGTGAATGCTATGGCAAGAAAGTGAATACAACTAAGGCAACATGTGGGAAAGGTAAGGAGAAGCTCGATGCCACAAGTGAAAGCTTAGATGCAAACCCTAAACATATTATTTCTATGCCTCCATTCCCTTGCAAAACCTTAAATGTTATAACAACCCTCCCTAATACATTTTAATGATTTTTCCATCGATGCAAGCATATAATGTGGTGCCATGTTACATTTATTCATTCACAAGCCTCCTTTTGTCAAAAAACTTTTTTTGGATGTGTCTTGCCATGGATTTCGTGAGGGAATTTATCCTTTCCTTCCTCAAATTCATTAATGTGTCATATTGAAAAAAGTAAGGGAAAAATTCTCTCACTTTTCCTATCAATCAAATTGTATTTAAATTGGATACTTATTTGTTGTTTGTTGGTGGTCATGTTAAGGCTTTTCCATGTGGCATGACTTTTTGATAATTTGTACACCTTCCTGTTGTTGATTTATCTATTTTGACAACCATATAATATTTTTTGGTGTTTGAGCTCGAGTATAAAAAAATGATATTGTATAGGGGAAAGGACCCAATAGTTGAGCATGTACCACTTGTTGTGAGGGTTGTTGATACCTTTTGTTCCAAAAATTGAACAAATAAAACCTATTGTTTGAAACAAAAAATATCAATTTTTGTTAGGAAATGTACCAACACTTGTTAGGAAATGTACCAATAGTTGTTAAGAAATGTACTAATATTTTAAAAAGTAACCAATCAGGTGATGCCATGTCAGCTGCACAACTATTGGGGTCTCTTTTGCACGCCTATTGGTCTCACTTTTTTTTGGGGCTGTTTTGGACACCTTGGCAAAAAGCATGCTAATGTGGCATCATATTTGATGATGTGGCCTTGAAACCTTAGTTATAAGCAGGGGACTTGCCAAGTAAGCTGCTGTAAAAAAATTGGGGTGATTTGAAATTTCCAAGTAGGATTTTGAGAAGCACGAAGTTAGGGTGCACAACTACTGGGTCCTTTCCCCTAATTAGAGTTCATAGCTCCAACTCGAGGTGCTGATATTTTGATATTATAACGATATGGGTTTATCTTGAATGTGTAATAATGCATGTAACTATTACAAAAGGATGATTTGTGGTATATTTAACCCTAATTGAGAATCTCCATGTGCATGACGTATGTTTTTGTATGTGTTTATGATTAGTTAGCCAATTAAATGATTGTAAAATTCTTGTAAATATTCTTCAAGATATTATTTCAAGAATATAAAGGATATATATGGGTATATGCCTGGAATACTCAGTAGACTTATTTAATATTCGACAACTATCTATAATTTTTGTGAATGTATGTGTAGAGTCTAGTTTGCTTGTGCATTATAGAGAGCCTAGTCTTTTATGATGTGTTGATTAATGCATTACCTTATTTATTGCTATTACATGTTTGATTAAATTTGGAGACTCCATTTCCTAATTAGATGAAGACAATAATCTATTACTTACTTTCTCTCCCCCATTGTTCTCAACACACTCAAAATAAAATCAATTTATACGTCTTTCTTTTTCTTTAGTTTATGTGTTCTATTGTCATGTTTGAATTTTCATAACAACATAAGGAGTTTTTATAAAACACACTTTCAAATAGTTTTATAGTATACGATCTTTATAATTAGGTGCTTATCCTTGTTAGGAATAAGGTGGCATCTACCTTGTAAATCCTATGATATGGTTCCAGAATCCTTGAAAAGTTTTGTAGGACACTTAGAATGCATTGGGAAAATAATTTGTAATATTCAATTCTCATCATTATTTGTGATACATTCATAAGGGGTAATATGTTTCACTAGTAGCGGTAAAAGTGGGTTGTGAACACACTTATTTAATAGTGTTTTCTTTACTTATGCATGTCTAGAATAATATATTTAATGAATTAAGAAAGTGGAAAAAGAGTGACCTATGGGCTTCTACAAGTGGGAGCATGGAAGAGGCAAGAAGTGGATTTTTGTTTTTAGTCATTTATTACATTTCATGTAATGTTTTTCTTTCAAGTATAGGTGTCCATGTTGGAGGGAAGGTATTGGAAGCGAAACTGATATCTTTTAGAGTTTTGTGGAGGCATTCTAAGGGTTGCGGTCATGAGCAATGAAGAGTCTTCTTTGGGAACCTTTATTGGTAGTTTTGGAGCTCTAACCATTCTATAAATACATCCTTTTGGGTGTGGAATTAAGTGGAACTATTGAATATAGATTTCTCTACAGGAACAAAGGACAAATGGGAGGAATAAGGAGGTTTTTCACATGTGCATAGGTGTTGCTATGGTGGAGGTAAAGAGGAAAATGGAAGTGATTGTATTGTAAGCACGTTCATTTTTGCTAATGCAAGCGTACTGCTCTGTGTCTCAATACTTTTTTACGACTACCATTCCTCTTGGGCTATTCATATCATGCTTTGACAAAGACTATCATCAAAGTCATTATGATCTTTGAGCCTTAATCTCTATCACATTGATGTTTGGCTGTCATTTTGAATTTATGTTTACCAACAAGATCTTGGATCAATCTTCTCATATCTTTTCCTTGACTTTCAACAATAAGGATTATCATTTAATGCCCCTAGATACTACCTATTGATGACTGTCAAAACTAATTTTGATTGATTCTTTGTGCTTAGATTGTGTTTCTCTACAACATTATTTTTGAGGGAGGAAACTCTTCAAACCTTCATAACTATTCTTTATCTTTTCTCCTTGTTTTGTATAGCTTCTTTGTAGTTGTGATCATTGATCATGTTGCCTCCCCATGTAATAATGAATTGATTACCTTGATTCTTATGTGAAGCATGACTGCATTTTTTTTTATGTTGCCACGTGACTATGATATGTCTCCTTTATACTTTGTAGCTTTCCATCATGTCTATCATAGCAAGTCTATTTATGATCTCTGTCACTGATTTTGTGTCATTTAAGACAAGCTCTCCATATTTTGAAATTGTAATATTTGTAGGTGCAACTACTTTATGGAATCTTTGCATTTTTTTACAAGTTTAGAGAAATTAATCAAGTTTGACAGAAATTGTGTCAAGAATGAAAGTAATAGTTAGGGGATGGAATTCTTTTAATGCGCATAGAATAGTCATCAAGAATCTTCCCATTCCCCAAAATATACAATCTATCGATAAGTGATCTCCTGAGTGTCAAACAAAAATCATTATATCTATTCAATATCCAAGTATTCTTTCCAATCTTTACCATTTCTTTCAGCTAACAACTGTAGTAGTAGTTCCCAAGTGCAATGACCTTCACATCTCCAATGCAGATGCATAGTTTTCAAATTTTGCCACATTTGCTTTTATAATTTGGCTAATGCTTTTTGGCAAAATATTTGGATACTGAATTTTTTTTGGGAAAGAAAGATAATTGTGAACAAAGCGCCCATAAAATCTACTCCCATATGAAAAATTGTAACGTCCTAAAATTGTGACACTTGCAATTTCGACTGCATTTGGGTCTTCACGATGGCGACGCAACACTGAACCTGAATGGAGACCCCGAAACTTGTTCATGACACCGAAAACTGCATTTTTCAGCAACCTGACCTGATCCTCCTTGCACCCTGCTGTCCCTGGAGGTGGGACCATGGCGCCCAACGCCCTGGTCCTTGGCCCTATTTTGGGCCTGGTCTCTTATGGGGCTTCGGGTCTTTAAGTTTGCAAATTGGAAAATACGGTTGCTATGTCGGCCCAAGGTCGGAAAAATCAGTCTTTCAACCCTAATTGACAAGTATATAAACTACATTTCCTCTCCCATTTGAAGGAGGAAAACATATGTGTACAAGACGCGGAAATGATATTCAAACATTCAAGCATTCAAGCATTCAAGCATTCCTTCAACCAATTGATCATTCTAAGTCTCCATTCAAGGCTAAGTGTTGCATTCAAGACAAGGATTCAACCATTGAAGAGGAGATCACTTACAACTTACAACATACAACATACAACAAAATTTACACCTTCACATGTAAGAATACAAACATTCTTACAACAAGGTATCATTACTTTATTACATTACAAACATTTACATTTACAACATTCTCATTTCTTGGTTAATTCCAAAATCGGGGTTTGACCTAAGGGCAAACCCCTAATCCCTAACCCCCCAATTGTCCTCTCTTTTCTATGTGTAGGTTGCAGGTATGTGGCTGTAATTGAAGATATAGAATCCTTGTGCAGAGACGAACAGATCCCCCTTCGTTTCGCGGATTTTTCGGAGGACCGTGTGCACGCCGGGCACCATCGTCCCGTCAACTTTCGCTCAAATTTGCAGGACAGCGTCGTCTCGACATTTTACTACTAATTCCAGGTCCGCAACTTCATCCTATATTCCTATCTCTGTTTATAAGCGAATCTTTCTTATTTTACATGCATTCCTAGCTCAACCCTTCTATCTACATTCTTTACAAAAGAGGGTAGCCTTGCTGTCTTAACCCTTGAAACTCATTTAGAATCCAATCTTGCATTGCGTGGGATTGGATCTTGTGGGTTTCAACCCCTCTTTTGAATGTAAAGTCTCCCCTAAGTGAAAACCGTCAACCCTAGTGACCTCCCTTCTCTCTCCTTGGAGTGGTGGGGGGAACACTTAGGGTTCGATCGCGCTTTTTTCTCTTTACAAAAATGTCACGCGGACACCTAAGGGCTACGATTTAACAAGAGTAATTACATTAAACAAAAGCACAAAAATATTGTGAATGGATCAAATCACGTACCAGCCCAAGGAGGAGGAAATGTTGAAGTGATTTCCTCATTGTTGTCAGACACTCTACAAGCAGGAACCCCAATTTTACATGAAGGAACTACCATTCTTGCAGTAATGACACCGTGATTTGAATCTTGTCCAGCTATGGGATTATACCTTCCTTGCACCACATCTTCAGCTACAATTTCTAAGAACGATGGAAAGACTTGAAAACATCATCTTGTTTATATTTTTTGATAAGCCTTTCCTGAAGCTTAGGATTAGAAGAAACCATAAGAAGCTCCTTCTTTACATCAATAAACATGCTATCCATTTCTATATCTTCCATATCCTCGGTGCGATATGTCCATACATATAGCATCATTATAACCATCCTAGTTGATTTTGTAGGTCCCCTAAATTTTTTTACAGTACACTCCACAACTACTTTGCAACACAATTACTGCATTAATTTTTCACTGTTAGAATCTCTGCATATTTGCCTGTTAAGATCCTTGAGCGACTATAGAGTTTCTACGGTTTTCTCAGAAATGATGCCCTTTGAAAGGTTTGAGGAAATACTCTTTAGCAACATCATTTTCTTGAGCTTAAAAATTTCATTTGAAATAGGTAGAGCTTTGATGAGTCTAGAAATAATCCAATCCTCATTGCAGTGCCTGATAACGTACTCTAAAATCCACTCTGCACTTTTCTTGTCGCTTCCGATTTCAGAAGGAGCGGCCATCGAACATTTAGAAGTGCCTTATAAATTGCATAACTTTTGTCTGCTTTCCATTAGTCATCCACAAAAGCCAGATATGGAGTTATAACATGACCAAACTCCATGATGTCCCATTATCTGTGCCTGCACAATTGACTCATTGTGAACATATGAGGAAATACTATTCAACAACATCATTTTATTGAGCTTAAAATTTTCATTTGAAACAGGAAGAGCTCTGATGAGTCTAGAAATAATCCAATCCTCATTGTAGTGCCTGATAACACACTCTAAAATCCACTTTGCACTTTTCTTGTCGCTTCTGATTTCAGAAGGAGCGTCCATCAAACATTTGGAAGTGCCCTGTAAAGTACATAACTTTCGTCTGCTTTCCATTAGTCATCCACAAAAGCCAAATATGGAGTTATAACATGACCAAACTCCACGATGTCCCATTATCTGTGCCTGCACAATTGACTCATTATGAATATATGAGGAAATACTCTTCAACAACATCATTTTCTTGAGCTTAAAATTTTCATTTGAAACAGGTTGAGCTCTGATGAGTCCAGAAATAATCCAATCCTCATTGCAGTGCTTGATAACGTACTCTAAAATCCACTCTGCACTTTTCTTGTTGCTTCTGATTTCAGAAGGAGCGACCATCAAACATTTGGAAGCACCCTGTAAAGTGCATAACTTTCGTCTGCTTTCCATTAGTCATCCACAAAATAACTAGTACTTGCACCAAATAAATTGCAATGGTTACGTCGATAGTAAGATATTTAAAATGTGATTTCAATCTTGTATAAATTTATGTATTAAACAAAACTTTTATGATTTTGTTGTATTTGAATTTCTTTGCATCAGAGTATAAATCATTAACGTGTTATCATTGAATATCACTAGTTACTTGAATTTGCCTTGAATGTGTCATATTTGGATTATTTTTTACATTTGTTATTCTCATGGATAGGTATTGAAGCACTTGCATGGGTGATAAAGCGTGTTTGGCTAGGACCCGAAGACTTTTGAAAAGGTGGGCAAGGAAATCAGATTTTGCTGCAATGAATTTGAATTTAGCGAGGCCCTCTGCAGCAAATTCAGAGGTAATTTGAAACCCTCATTGCTGAAAGTAAGTTGATAGGAAATACACACATATTCCATTCTTAGTAGGTAAACTTCAAATGAATTTAAGATAGATCTCAAAAAAATGACTCATTGTATCCTCTTCTTTCTATTACGGTCTCTATTAAAAGTGACTACTTTCAATAATGTTTTGGCATCTCCGTTTTCAAATTTATTTATTTTTCTTGGAATTAGAAACTAAATTAATACTAGAATGCAAAATATTACATATGGATCAGTGTCAAAGGTTGAATATAGAGAACTATCATGCACATAATGAAAGAGTAGCTAATGAGAGGAGCTTGGACAAATATCCATGTCCATGTAATGATTGTCTTGGTGGAAAGGTGAAAAAAAGAAATGTGATTTATCGACATTGATGTTATGATGAAAGAATAAGGATCTGGTCAACTACTGAGAGGGGGGGGGGGTGAATCAGTAGAGAAACATATTAACTTCACCAATCTTAGAATCAACCTCTCAAAGTAAACTTAGAACTATCAATGCAATATCATTGTCAAGATAAACTGGTTGTCTGTTATAACAGATTAACAGTAAACAACTTGAAACTCACAAACATCCAAATACTTTTACTGACATAAGTAGAACTTAATTTCATATTGTTGCTGATTATCATGACTTATCAAAGTGGATTAAGTAGTTAAGAAAATCAACCATATAAAACACAACCACGAAAACATTCACCACTTGACATAATATTTTGACGTGGAAACCCAAATGGGAAAAACCACGGTGAGATGAGACTCACAAGATGACTATTTGAACTCTTTTGAAGTTTGCCCTGTTAGGAGCCAAGCTTGTTAAAGCTTTACAAAAAGTCCTGTTAAGAACAGATCCTATTAGGGACCATCCGGTTAAGGGATTGACTATAATGCCTTGTTAGAAGCAATACCCTGTGAGGAGTAACCTCAGTAGAGGATTTGAAATCCAATCTAATGGACCACTTGGTTAGAGGATTTTAATAACACTAAGCTTGTTAGAGCTTACCCGGTTAGGGGATTTCAATCTTCTGTAATTGTTAGAAAACAACAGGGGTTTGCTGATCTGTTTGAATAGCACTACACTTTCTTGTTCAGATCCCTTTCATGCTCCTATCTGCCTTTACTCAAACCGCATATACATCATCCGTTTCAGCAACCACACACTCAACTAAAACTTTGCCAACTCTTAAAACTAAACAACTCATCAACCTTATAAACAAATCAATTAGGTCGGTAACACAAGAAAAACCTAATTCTCTCATAGAGATTACAAACAAGTCGGTTCAAGTATGACTGTTGGATTACATAACAATCTCTACACATCATTCAAGAAAGCCTCAACTGCTCCTTGATCATCACTTCATCAAACTCAGTAACTCATCACGCGCTTTGCATTACATGCAATATACTTGCTCATTCCCTAGACAAAATTGTCACCTCAACGTGCCAAAAACACTTTGAAACTCCCTTCATACAATATGCATATGTGTCATAATCATTACTGCTCATCATTAGATCATAAACCAATATAACCATTTCACCAAACTTAATCAGTTAGGGTTTATCAAATCAATAGGTAGGGTTTACCAGTTCAACTCTCCAAACTTAGCAATACCGGTTCACTCCACAAACTTACCTGCGGGTTACAGTTTCCTTTCACTAGCTCTTTCTACTGGTTACAAAACAACATTACAACAATATCATTACTGGTTGATTGACATCAACGACAACATTGTTGGCATTATAACAGACAAGGGAGATTGTTGGCATTCCAATTACAATAAGAGATTGTTGGTATTTCAATAAGGATATTGAGAAGGTTGTTGATGACTATGGATATAACTGATTAAGGATGTTCACTGTCTTAATACTATTATTTTGTCATTGATGTCAAGAAATTGATTTTTTGATTCAGTATGATGTTGCCATATCTTAAAGAAGTATGTTTTGAAAAGAGTTAAGATGTCGGTAAAAGACACAGAAAGAATGTAATGAATAAGGGGAGGAATAAGTTATTCAATGGGCAACTATTACCGAGTTAGATAATGATGAGATCATGATGTTTAGATTGTTTTGATATCCTACATATGCTATTGTTTGTAAGGTTAACACTATACTATGTTACCGAGAAAAGAACCTAGTCAGTAAACCCTAAGGTTATCGCTATCGATTAATGAAGGCAGAATGTCTACCGAGTGAAGTTTAGTATTTACCGAGTTGCAACCGAGTAATAACAGAATGCATTGAATGTATAAAAACATTATTTAATGAAGGAAGCTGATGAGTTGGAGTTGATTAAATGATTGGTAAGCCGTGCATGAAGTTTGTTAAAGAATCTATGGCAATGGAAGATCGATAGGAAGATCTACAACTCAGATTGAACTGCAATACCTTAGCACAAGTTCCAAAAAATGTATGCAAGTTCCAAGGCGAGGTAAAACATTTTCAGGTCGAAGGATACATTGAACCTGGTCGAGTTTTAAGATCTGATGGATATGATTGATCATGGGAAATGTGATCAACGAGATTATGCAGTTGGCAAATTGTTTATAAATAAAGAACTGTTGATAAACAATGTATGCGGGCAAGTGTAAGCACAAGAATGCTACATAGTGATTACTGAGCACAGAAGCTTGAAGATCTATTTTGATAATAGAGTATAGAGCCCAACAGAGGGACAAGATAAGTCCTATGACTAGATTGTATTGAGAAAATAAGAATCTTCTTTAGCATTTGTAGATGTGAAGTTGCAGATATATTTTATTACTGTTATTTTGTGAAGTGACAGAAAATCTCTTAATCGAGTGGACTTAGCAGTCTTATTTGTAAAACCCTCTAGCAAGGTGACATTCAGATTGAGTGTTTGAATTCCTTTAACAAGGTCACCTCTAACAAGGTGAATATCCTAACAGATCTGAGGGAAATCCCTTAACTGGGTCACATCTAGCAATGTGTTTGTAATCTTTAACAAGATTTGCTTTTAACCGAGCATACTCTAGAAGAGTATATTTCTTAGTGGGTCCGAAATCCCATAGTGGTTTTTCCCTATTTGGGTTTCCACATTAAATTTGGTGTTATATGTTGTGTGATCTTATCTGTTTATGAGTTTGCATGCTTTATAGTTTTTCTGATAAGTTTACCGAGGTTGAATCTATTGTTTTTATGGAAGATTAAGTTTGTATGATTCACCCCCGCCTCTCATCTTGTTAGCTTGGCATCTGTACTAAACATATTAGTATCAGAACTATCAATTGGTATCAAAGCTTTGGACTCTGGGAGAAAAAGTTTAAAGGTACTTGAGGCAAAGATCCAAAGATGTATAAGAGGGATGCATCGAAGCTGAACAAGTCTAGTTTCTCTACATGGCAGAAAAGGATGAAGCTGCACCTATCGGGAGTTGAAGAATATGCTGTATATTATCTAGAGAATGACTACACCGCACCAAGCACCTATCCATTGACAATGGAAGAGATAAAGGCAAAGCAAGACCATATCCAAGCAATGATTGAAATAACATCTGCATTTTTTGACTCAGAGTTTAATGATCTGGAAGGCTGCAATGATGCAAAGGCAATGTGGGATAAGCTCATATCTGTGTATGGTGGAGATGAACATGTTCAAAGGGAAAAAGTGGATAGTCTAAGAGGACAACTTGAATCTATGAGGATGAATGAAGGTGAGAACATAACCCAATATAGAACAAGACTAAAGGAGATTACCAATCAAATCAAAGGAGCAGGTGGAACTATTGAAGAAAAGGATGTAACAAGTAAGTTGTTAAGAACCCTTCTACCAACTTATGCAATCTGAGTCTCTGCAATCAATGAATTGAGGTCTATACCCAATATGCCAGTTTCTTTAGATGCTACTATTGGTAAGCTACATGCATTTGAGTTAAGTAACTTTGATAACAGTGGGTCATTAGTAACTAAAGTTGAGTCTGCATTTAGTTCTTTCCATCTTGATGAATCTGATGATTACAATGATAGAAAGTATAAGTATTCTGAAGGGAATCATAGTGGAGCAAGTGAAAGATTTTGCAAAAACATGGAGGAGGTACACAAACTGTATGAGGAATTAGAAAGCAAGAAGAGTTTGAAGCACTATTAGCCAAAAGGTTACTGAGAGGAAAAGGTAAGTACAAAGGAAAGTTACCCTTGAAATGTTTTAACTGTGATAGAATTGGACATATGGCTTCTAACTGTCCTGACAAAGAATCTAGTGAAAAGAGAGATTACCGAGATGAAAGACAGAAAGATAATAATTACAGAGGACATTGAGACTTCAGGAGAAGAGATAAAAAGACATGTCTAATAGCTGATGAGGAATCTAATGATGATAAATCAGATGAAATTGATACAGAGGAAGTTGTTTATGTGGCTATCAAAGATGGATTAGATGAAGAAAGGTATGAAGAAAAAGCTTTAATATCTCATATAAATACTAATGATTCTTGGATCATAGATAGTGGATGCTCACATCACATGACAGATGATAAACACAAGTTTGTTATATTAGAAGATTATGATGGAGGCCATGTAAGATTTGGTAGTGATGCACCATGTCCGGTAAGAGGTAAAGGATCCATAACACTTCTTGACAATGCTAAATGTAATGATGTTTATTGGGTTGAAGGTTTGAAATACAATTTGTTGAGTGTAGCACAACTAAACAACATAGGTTACCAAATAGATTTTCAAAAAGGAATTGTCAAAGTTCATGACAAGCATGAAAAGTTAGCTGCTACCGGGACACAAACAAAAGGTAACACATTTCATGTTGACTCAACTTAGAATAAGTGTCTATATGCAAAGATAGATGATACCTAGTTATGGCATAAAAGGTTTTGTCATGTGAATTTTGATAATCTGATCAAAATAAGTAAGAAGCACTGAGTAAGAGGTCTACCGAGTCTTGAAAAACCTGAGAATGCTATGTGCTGAGGATGCCAGATCGGAAAGATGACAAGATCAAGCTTTACAAGTAAGTCCTACACTTCTAAGGGAATTTTAGATCTTGTGCATACTGATCTTTGTGGTCCTATGAAAGTTCAGAGTTAATATGGTCATAAATATTTCATATTATTTGTGGATGATTACTCAAGGATGATGTCAGTAATGTTTTTAAAAGAAAAATTAGAAGCTTTTCAAATGTTTAAATGGTACAAGGCAAGAGTTGAAAATGAGACAGGAAGACAACTGAAATGTCTTAGATCAGACAGAGGAGGAGAGTTCACATCTGATGAGTTCAACTTGTTCTGCAATGATCATGGTATTAAAAGGCAAGTCTCTGCACCAAGAACCCCACAACAAAATGGAATTACTGAGAGGAGAAACAGATCTATTGTGGATTGTGCTAGAACCCTGATGATTGAAAAGAAAGTGCCACAAACATTTTGGAGAGAAGCAATAAGCACACCAGTTTACACCCTGAACCGAGTACAATTGAAGAAAGGTACTTTGAAGACACCTTATGAAATCTGGTATGACAAGAAATTCAATGTAAGTTACTTTAAAATCTTTGGAAGTAGATGCTATGTACACAAAGATGATAGAAATGGTAAGTTTGATCATAAAAGTGAAGAAGGAACATTTCTAGGTTATTCTTCTAGAAGCAAAGCATATAAATGTCTGATCAAATCATCTAACAAAATAGTAGAAAGTGCAAATGTGAAAATTGATGAATTTACAGACATAAATGATGAAGGAAACTCCAAAGAACCAGAAGATTATGAAGGATTTGTCTATGTTCAACCGAGAAGTCCTATTGAGAAGACTACTGAAGGAAATGAAGAGAATATCCAGTTACCGAGTGATGAAGAAGAACACACAGAGTCTATTGAGCCTGTATTGGCCAAGTATGTCAGAAGGAATCATGCATCAAGTCAGATTATAGTAGATAAGGATGATCTAGTGATGACAAGGAACAAACTGAGACAAAACACATGTCTGATATCTGAATTTGAACTAAGGATAGTGAAAGAGGCATTTGACAGTGAAGATTGGATAAATGCTATGATAGAAGAGATTGATCAAATCAAGAAGAATGGCACATGGACACTAGTCCCAAGACCGAAGGACAAAAATGTAATCAGTACAAAGTGGATTTTCAGAAACAAGCTAAATGAAAAAGGTGAGGTCATTTGAAATAAAGCAAGACTAGTTTGCAAAGGTTATGCTCAAGAAGAAGGAATTGATTATGGTGAGACTTTTGCACTTGTGGCAAGACTTGAAGGAGTAAGAACATTGTTGGCATATGGTGCATTCAAAAATTTCAAGGTATATCAAATGGATGTCAAATTTGCATTTCTGAATGGTTTATTAGAAGAAGTTTTCATTGAACAACCTGAAGGATTTGTTGAAGGAGAAAATAATGATCAGGTATGTAAATTGAAAAAAACTTTATATGGTTTGAAACAAGCACCTAGAGCATGGTATGAGAGATTGCATTCATATTTGATCAAAATTGGTTTTATAAGAACAAGTGAAAACAACAATATGTACATGAAGAATGATGAGAATGGAATACTGATCTCAGCCATATTTGTTGACGATATTATCTTTTGTGGAAATGACTCTCTATGCAAGAACTTTGGAAATGAAATGAGCAAAGAATTTGAGATGTCATTAATCGGTGAGATAAAATATTTTATAGGTTTACAGATACTGCAAATGAAAGATGAGATTTTCATTACCCAATCCAAGTACATAAAGGAAATCTTGAAGAAATTTGGAATGGAGGATTCAAAACCAGTAAGTACTCCTATGACTACCAACTGTAAACTATCAAAGAATGATGAATCTGCATCTGTTGATGAGACACTTTACCGATCTATGATTGGAAAGTTGCAATATGTTGTTCACAACAGGCCAGATATAGCACATGCAATAGGAATAGTTGCAAGATTCTCTGCAGATCTCAAGGAAACACACATGACAACAATCAAAAGAATTTTCAGATACTTGAAAGGCACTGATGATTATGGCTTAGTACATTGGAAAGGAAATGTCTTTGATTTAAAAGTTTATATTGATGATGATTGGGTATGCAACATTGATGACATGAAAAGCACAAGTGGAGGAGCTTTCTTTTTAGGAGAAATACTAGTGAGTTGGCTTAGCAAGAAACAAGGATGTGTTTCACAGTCAACAATAGAAGCTGAATATGTTGCTGTAGCATTGAATTGCACTAATATAGCATGGATCAAACAACTATTGGAAGGCATACATGAGCAAGTTATTGAGCCTGTAACCATATTCTGTGATAATACTAGTGCCATAAACATTTCAAAGAATCCTGTAATGCACTCTAAGACAAAGCACATCTCTATCAAATATCATTATCTGAGAGAAGAAGTTCAAGAGAAGAAAGTGGTGTTGGAGTATGTTAGCACAAAGGAGCAAATAACAGATATCTTCACCAAGCCACTACCAAGGGACACTTTTGAGTATCTCAGAAGTCAGTTAGGGGTCCTACCCCTATCTTCCATTCACTGACCAAGTTCGGTGAAAGCATCAATTCGATGACTCTACAAAATATCTTTTAAGAGTTGATGTTGATTTACACACTTTAGGAAGTTTTCTAAAGGCGTGCAGGAAACAATAACAGGGAACAAGAATTGAAGACAAAATGCTTTGACCGAGACTAAGTAGATACAAGGAATTCACTTCTCAGTACAAGAAATTAAGTTTTAGTTCTTTTCATTTTTGGCATTGTTGTCAAAGGGGGAGAAGACTAATGTATGGGGGAGAAGACTAATGACAGGGGGAGAGCATTTCAGCATTTCAGAATTTCACAGCTATCCGAATCATTTAAGTCAAATCAATTGGTTTTTCCTTTAATGCCAAAGGGGGAGATTGTTGGCATTATAACAGACAAGGGAGATTGTTGGCATTCCAATTACAATAAGAGATTGTTGGTATTTCAATAAGGATATTGAGAAGGTTGTTGATGACTATGGATATAACTGATTAAGGATGTTCATTGTCTTAATATTATTATTTTGTCATTGATGTCAAGAAATTGATTTTTTGATTCAGTATGATGTTGCCATATCTTAAAGAAGTATGTTTTGAAAAGAGTTAAGATGTCGGTAAAAGACACAGAAAGAATGTAATGGATAAAGGGAGGAATAAGCTATTCAATGGGCAACTATTACCAAGTTAGACAATGATGAGATCATGATGTTTAGATTGTTTTGATATCCTACATATGCCATTGTTTGTAAGGTTAACACTATACTATGTTACCGAGCAAAGAACCTAGTCGGTAAACCCTAAGGTTATCGCTATCGGTTAATGAAGGCAGAATGTCTACCGAGTGAAGTTTAGTATTTACCAAGTTGCAACTGAGTAATAATAGAATGCATTGAATGTATAAAAGCATTATTTAATGAAGGAAGCTGATGAGTTGGAGCTAATTAAATGATTGGTAAGCCGTGCATGAAGTTTGTTAAAGAATCTATGGTAATGGAAGATCGGCAGGAAGATCTACAACTCAGATTGAACCGCAATACCTTAGCACAAGTTCCAAGAAATGTATGCAATTTCCAAGGCAAAGTAAAACATTTTCAGATCGAAGGATACATTAAACCTAGTCGAGTTTGAAGATCTGATGGCTATGATTGATCATGGGAAATGTGATCAAGGAGATTATGTGGTTGGCAAATTGTTTATAAATAAAGAACTATTGATAAACAATGTATGCGGGCAAGTGTAAGCACAAGAATGCTACATAGTGATTACCGAGCATAGAAGCTTGAAGATATGTTTCAATAATAGAGTATAGAGCCCAGCAGAGAGATAAGATAAGTCCTATGACTAGATTGTATTGAGAAAATACGAATCTTCTTTAGCATTTGTAGATGTGAAGTTGCAGATATATTTTATTACTGTTATTTTTTGAAGTGATAGAAAATCTCTTAACCGAGTGGACTTAATAGTCTTATTTGTAAAACCCTCTAGCAAGGTGACATTCAGTTTGAGTGTTTGAAATCATTTAATAAGGTGAAGATCCTAACAGATCTGAGGGAAATCCCTTAACCGGGTCACATCTAGCAATGTGTTTGTAATCTTTAACATGATTTTCTTTTAATTGAGCATACTCTAGAAGAGTATATTTCTTAGTGGGTCCGAAATCCCATAGTGGTTTTTCCCTATTTGGGTTTCCACGTTAAATCTGGTGTTATATGTTGTGTGATCTTATCTGTTTATGAGTTTGCATGATTTACAATTTTTCTGATAAGTTTACTGAAGTTGAATCTATTGTTTTTATGGAAGATTAAGTTTGTATGATTCACACCCCCCCCTCCCCCCCCTCTCATCTTGTTAGCTTGGCATCTG
This sequence comes from Cryptomeria japonica, assembly GCF_030272615.1. NCBI lineage: Eukaryota > Viridiplantae > Streptophyta > Pinopsida > Cupressales > Cupressaceae > Cryptomeria > Cryptomeria japonica. The sequence goes on along the minus strand of NC_081415.1, from coordinate 670,924,865 downwards.
TACTAAACATATTAGTATCAGAACTATCAAACATAACATATCATTAATGCAATCTTCATGCAAATACCAACATACATGTGATAAGTTGTGGGAATAGTGGCATAAGCCCTTGGGATTACAATTATTATGAAGATATGATAGAATTACAGATTGTGAGAGATGAAGAGGCAACAAAGATAGACGAAGTGGCAACAAACATGGATGAAGTGGCACCAAACATAGATGAAGAGGTAAAAATGTTTGACAAAGGGTTTGAAGTTGATAGAATGTTGAATGAGGGTATAAGAGATGATTGGGCCAAGTCAATGGAGGATGCTTTAAAGCCTGTTTATGCTAATTGTAAGTTAGGTCACTTGACAATAATCCTTTAAATTCTTAACTTGCAAGTGGTGCATGGTTGGACAAATGAGAGTGTAGATTAGTTATTGGCATTATTAAGTTCATTATTACCAGCTGACTCCACATTGCCAACAAAACAAAGTCAATGTAAAAATAAAATCAGTAAGCTCGACTTGGGGTATGAAAACATCCACACACGTATGAATGGTTGTGTATTATTTCACAAAATTATTGTAAGTGATAGTGAATATACGAAATGTCATGAAGCGAGGTATAGATAAGGGTTGAAATTAGTTGTGGTTCCTAGAAAAGTTCTTCACCACTTTCCAATAATCCCACAATTACTCCGAATGTATAGGTGCAGAGACATTGCTGAACTTATGTAGTGGCAGGCCCAAAATAAGAGCATTGATGGAAAACAACGATATGTGCCTGATTCAAGGACGTGGATGAAATTTGCTAATAGATGGACTGATTTTTCTCAAGATACTCGTAATATAAGGTTGGGTTTGCCTCTAGATGGGGTGAACCCATTCTCAGATCAAAGTACTAAATGGTCAACTTGGCCAGTGTTTCTAGTAAATTGTAACTTGCCTCCATGGTTAGCAACTAAACCATTTTTCTTAATGTTATCATTGATTATACTAGGAAAGAAAAGTGTTACTTCAGAAACAATAGATGCTTATCTAGAGCCATTGTATGATGAGATAATGGAGTTGTGGAAAGGAATTGAAGCAATTCAATCTTTAAGGGATGGTCATTCAATCAAATTCACTTTAAGAGCTTCCTTATCGTTTACGATTCATTATCTTCATGTGTATGACATATTATCTAGTCTCTCTGTTCATGGATACCATGGATTTCCTTCTTGCAACTTTAAGGATTTTGCGAGGCACTCAAGAATTTTGTGTAAGTGTATTTATTTTGGACATCGTGCTTACCTTAAAATGGATCATCCATGTTGTCAGCAAAAACACATTTCAACGGTCAAGAAGAGAATCATGAAGCACCATTCCTAATAACAGGTGATTACATTATTGAGTATGGACATAAAATAATGTCATTTATTGAAAATGATGGGATTGCAGGTAGTAGAAATGATCCATGTAATGAAAGTGGTGTAAAACGGTTGTGCATATTGTGTAAGTTGCCATACTTTAAGGATATAGCCATTAGGCATACTATTGACTTTCTGCATACCGATAAAAATATAGCCTATGCTATTATAGAAACTCTTTTTGGTGCCTTAGATACTATTTCATCATGGGAAGACTTTCGAGAAATAAATATTCGTTGAAATATTTGGGTTGAAAAATATGATAATGAAAAATATAGAAAACCTGGTGCTCCTTATGTCTGGACAAAGGAACAATGTGCACAATTCTTATAGTTGTTGTCTCAAACTCACTTTCCCACTAGATATGTAAGTAGTAGAATTAGAAGCCAAACTGACATTAATAGCTTAAGAGGCCTCAAGACCCATGACTATCATGTCATAATTGAGAATATCTTACCTATTGTGGTAAATATATCAAGTTTGGCAAAGGGGCCAAGATTGGCAATTATAAGGTTGGGCCTAATATTAAAGAGAATGATCTTACATGTATTAGATCCTTCGAACTTTGATAGTTTGAGGGAGGAGGTTGTTGAAATCCTTTGTCTATTGGAAAGAGAATTTCCACCAGCAATCTTTAACATTTCTATGCATCTTTTGATATATCTAGAATATGAACCAGAGAATTGTGGCCCAATAAGAACGATATGGATGTATCCTATAGAATGATATATGAAGGTTTTGAAAAAAAATGTCCGTACTATGGCAAAACCAGAAGGCAACATGTTGATAGTTCTGATACTTAATATAAGTACAAATCCAATAGCCAACAAGATGAGAGGGGGGGGGGGTGAATCATACAAACTTAATCATCCATAAAAACATTAGATTCAACCTCGGTAACACATATATCAGTCATATAACCAAAAATTGTCAAACATGCAAACTCAAAAGCATATGAACAATATAAACCTCATAACACCAGATTTAATGTGGAAACCCAAATAGGGAAAAACCACTGTGGGATTTCGGACCCACTAAGAAATATACTCTTCTAGAGTATGCTCGGTTAAAAGCAAATCCTATTAAAGATTACAAACACATTGCTAGATGTGACCTGGTTAAGGGATTTCCCTCAGATCTGTTAGGATCTTCACTTTGTTAGAAGTGACCTTGTCAAAGGATTTAAAACACTCAATCGAAATGTCACCTTTCTAGAGGATTTACATATAAGACTGTTAAGTCCACTCGATTAAGAGATTTCCTGTCACTTTCACAAAATAACAGTAATAAAAATCTATCTGCAACTTCACATCTAAAATGCTAAAGCAGATTCCTATTTGTTCAATACAATCTAGACATAGAACTAATCTTGTCTATCTGTTGGGCATCAATACTCTATTATTCTAACAGGTCTTCAAGCTTCTGTGCTCGGTAATCACTATGTAGCATCCCTGTGCATACACTTGCCCAAATACATTGTTTATCAATAGTTTCCTATTTATAAATAATCTTCTAACCACTTAATCTCATTGATCACATTTCCCATGATCAATCATAGCCATCAGATCTTCAATCTTGTCCAGGTTCAATGTATCTTTCGATCTAAAAATGTTTTACCCCGCCTTGGAACTTGTGTTAGGGTAATGCGGTTCAATCTGAGTTGTAGATCTTCTTGCCGACTTTCCATTGCCTTAGATTCATTAACAAACTACTTCCATGACTTACCAATCATTGATCCGCTCCAACTCATCAACATCATTCATTAAATATCACATGTAAACATTTAATGCATTCTGTTATAGCTCAGTTACAACTCGGTGAATACTAAACTTCACTCGGTGGACATTCTGCCTTCATTAACCGATAGCGATAACCTTAGGGTTTACCGACTAGGTTCTTTGCTTGATAACATAGTATAGTATTAACCTTTACATTTTACAACATATGTATGATGTTAAAACAATCTAAAACATCAAGATCTCATCATTGTCTGACTCAGTAGAGTTGCCCATTGAATAACTTATCCCCTTATTCATCATATTCTTTCCTGTGTCTTTACTGACTTCTTTATAATCTTCATATCATACTTCTCAAGATATGACAACATCATACTGAATTAGAAAATCAATTTTTTGACATCAATGACAAAATAATAATATCAAGATAGTAAAACATCTTTAATCAGTTATGTCCATAATCATCAACAATCTTCTCAATATCCTTATTGAAATGTCAACAATCTTTCAGTGTCTGTTATAATGCAATATTGCCAACAATCTCCCCCTTTGGCATTGATGGCAAAACCAATTGATTTGACCTTTAAAAGATTCAGATTGTTGTGATTCTGAAATGCTGAAATGCTCTCCCCCATACATTTAGACTTCTCTTCTTTTTTCAGTCTTTATTTCAATCTGTAGTTTTCTCTCAATCTTCTCAGGTCTTCTACCCCTTTGGTAGATCTTCTCCCCCATAATAGTCTTCTCCCCCTTTGACAACAATGCCAAAAAGAATAGAACTAAAACATAATTTCTTTCTGTAAGAAGTTATTTCCTGCTGTTGTGTATCAACCGAGTCTCAGTCAGAGTATTTGTCTTCAATTCTTGTTCCCTGTATCATTCTCTGTATTATTCCAGTATTAATTCCAGTACACTTTCAGAAAAACATTCTAAAGTGTATCACTCCAACATCAACTCCCCAAAAGATATTCAATAGAGTCATCGAATTGACGCTTTCACCGAACTCGGTCAGTGAGTAGAAGATAGGGGTAGGACCCCTAACTTACTTCTAAGATATTCAAAAGTGTCCTTTGGTAGTGGCTTGGTGAAGATATCTGCTATTTGCTCCTTTGTGTTAACATATTCCAACACCACTTTCTTCTCTTGAGCTTCTTCTCTAAGATAATGATATTTGATAGATATGTGCTTTGTCTTAGAGTGCATAACAAGATTCTTTGAAATATTAATGGCACTAGTATTGTCACAGAATATAGTTACTTGCTCAGTAACTTTCTCATTTGTACCTTCCAACAGTTGTTTGATCCATGCAATGCTGGTACAATTCAGTGCCGCAACAACGTATTCAGCTTATGCTGTTGACTGAGAAACTCATCCTTGTTTCTTGTTAAGCCAACTCACTAGTCTTTCTCCTAAGAAGAAAGCTCATCCACTTGTGCTTTTCCTGTCATCAATGTTGCTTGCCCAATCAACATTAGTATAAACTTTTAAATCAAAATAATTTCCTTTCTAATATACTAAGCCATACTCTTCAGTGCCTTTTAAGTATCTGAAAATTCTTTTGATTGCTGTCATGTGTATTTCCTTAGGATCTGCAGAGAATCTTGCAACAATACCTACTGCATGTGCTATATCTGACCTGCTGTGAACAACATATTGCAACTTTCCAATCATGGATCGGTAGAGTGTCTCATGAACAGATGTAGATTCATCATTCTTTGATAGTTTACAGTTGGTAGTCATAGGAGTACTTAATGGTTTTGAATCCTCCATTCCAAATTTTTTCAAGATTTCCTTTATGTACTTGGATTGGGTAATGAAAATCTCATTTTTCATTTGTAGTATCTGTAAACCTATAAAATACTTTATCTCACCGATTAATGACATCTCAAATTCTTTGCTCATTTCATTTCCAAAGTTCTTGCATAAAGAGTCATTTCCACAAAATATAATATCATCAACAAATATGGCTGAGATTAGTATTCCATTTTCATCATTCTTCATGTACATGTTGCTATTCTCACTTGTCCTTATAAAACCAATCTTAATCAAATAAGAGTGCAATCTTTCATACCATGCTCTTGGTGCTTGTTTCAGACCATATAAAGCTTTGTTCAATTTGCATACCTGATCTTTATTATTGTCTTCAACAAATCCTTCAGGTTGTTCAATGAAAACTTCTTCTTCTAATATTCCATTTAGAAATGCAGATTTGACATCCATTTGATATACCTTTAAGTTCTTAAAAGCAACATATGCCAACAATGTTCTTACTCCTTCAAGTCTAGCAATAGGGGCAAAAGTCTCACCATAATCAATTCCTTCTTCTTGGGCATAACCTTTGCAAACTAGTCTTGCTTTGTTCCGAATGATCTCACCTTTTTCATTTAGCTTGTTTCTTAAGATCCACTTTGTACCAATTACATTTTTGTCCTTCATTCTTGGGACCAGTGTCCATGTGTCATTCTTCTTGATTTGATCAATCTCTTCTGTCATAGAATTTATCTAATCTTCACTATTAAATGCCTATTTTACTATTCTTGGTTCAAATTCAGATATCAAACATGTGTTCTATCTCAGTTTGTTCCTTGTCATCATTGGATCATCCTTATCCCCTATAATTTGACTTGGTGCATGGTGTCTTCTGACATACTTGGCTAATACAGGCTTGGTAGGCTCTGTATGATCTTCTTCATCACTCGGTAACTGGATATATTCTTCATTTTCTTCAACAGTTATCTCGGTAGAACTTCTCGGTTGCACATAGACAAATTCATCATAGTCTTCTGGTTCTTTGGAATTTCCTTCATCATTTCTTTATGCAAATTCATCAATTTTCACATTTGCACTTTCTACTATTTTGTTAGATGATTTGATCAGACATTTAAATGCTTTGCTTCTCGAAGAATATCCTAGAAATGTTCCTTCTTCACTTTTCTAATCAAACTTGCCATTTCTATCATCTTTATGAACATAGCATTTACTTCCAAAGATTTTAAAATAACTTACATTGGGTTTCTTGCCATACCAGATTTCATAAGGTGTCTTCAAAGTACCTTTCTTCAATTGAACTCGGTTCAAGGTGTAAACAACTGTGCTTATTGCTTCTCTCCAAAATGTTTGTGGAACCTTCTTCTCAATCATCAGTGTTCTAGCACAATCCACAATAGATCTGTTTCTTCTTTCAGTTATTCCATTCTGCTGTGGAGTTCTCGATGTAGAGACTTGTCTTTTAATACCATTATCATTGCAAAATAGGTTGAACTCATTAGATGTGAACTCTCCTCCTCTATCTGATCTAATACATTTCAGTTGTCTTCCTGTTTCATTTTCAACTCTAGCCTTGTACCATTTAAACATTTGAAAAGCTTTTGATTTTTCTTTTAAAAACATTACTGACATCATCCTTGAATAATCATCCACAAATAATATGAAATACTTATCACCATAATAACTTTGAACTTTCATAGGACCATAAAGATCAATGTGCACAAGATATAAAATTCCCTTAGAAGTGTAGGACTTACTTCTAAAGCTTGATCTTGTCATCTTACCCATCTAGCATCCTCGACACATAGCATTCTCAGGTTTTTCAAGACTCGGTAGACCTCTTACTCGATGCTTCTTACTTATTTTGATTAGATTATCAAAATTAACATGACAAAACCTTTTATGCCATAACCAGGTATCATCAATCTTTACATGCAAACACTTATTGTGAGTTGAGTCAAGGTGAAATGTATTACCTTTTGTTTGTGTCCCGATAGTAGCTAACTTTCCATTCTTGTCATGAACTTTGACAATTCCTTTCTGAAATTCTATTTGGTAACCTGTGTTGTTTAGCTGTGCTACACTCAACAAATTGTATTTCAAACCTTCAACCCAATAAACATCATTGTATCTTGCATTATCAAGAAGTGTTATCGATCCTTTACCTCTTACCGGACATGGTGCATCATTACCAAATCTAACATAGCCTCCATCATAATCTTCTAACATAACAAACTTGTGTTTATCTCCTGTCATATGATGTGAGCATCCACTATCTATAATCCAAGAATCATTAGTGTTTATGTGAGATATTAAGGATTTTTCTTTATACCTTTCTTCATCTGATCCATCCTTGATAGCCACATAAACAACTTCCTCTGTATCAGTCTCATTTGATTTATCATCGTCAAATTCCTCATCAGCAATTAAGCATGTCTTTCTATCTCTTCTTTTGAAGTCTCGGTGTTCTCTGTAATGATTATCTTTCTGTCTGTCATCTCGGTAATCTCTCTTTTCAGTGAAATCTTTGTTAGGACAGTTAGAAGCCATATGTCCAATCTTATCACAATTGAAACATTTCAAAGGTAGTTTCCTTTATACTTACCTTTGCCTCTTGGTAACCTTTTGGCCAATAGTGCTTCAAACTCTTCTTGCTTTCTGATTTATTCATACAGTTTGTGTACCTCCTCCATGTTCTTCCGAAATCTTTCACTTGCTCCACTGTGATCTCCTTCAGAGTACTTATACTTTCTTTCATTGTAATCATTAGATTCATTCAGATGAAAAGAATTAAATGCAGATTCAACTTTATTTACCGATGACCCACTGTTATCAAAATTACTTAACTCAAATGCATGTAGCTTACCAATAGTAGCATCCAAGGAAACTGGCATATTAGGTACAGACCTCAATTCATTGATTGCAGAGACTCGGATTGCATAGGCAGGTAGAAGGGTTCTTAACAACTTACTTGTCACATCCTTTTCTTCAATAGTCCCTCCTGCTCCTTTGATTTGATTTACAATCTCCTTTAGTCTTGTACTGTACTGGGTTATGTTCTCACCTTCATTCATCCTAATAGATTCAAGTTGTCCTCTTAAACTATCTACTTTTGCTCTTTTAACATGTTCATCTCCTCCATATATAGATATGAGCTTAGTCCACATTACCTTTGCATCAGTACATCCTTCTAGATCATTAAACTCAGAATCGGTCAATGCAGATGTTATTTCAATCATTGCTTGAATATGTTCTTGCTTCGCCTTTATCTCTTCCATAGTCAATGGATAGGTGCTCGGTGCAACAAAATCATTCTCCAGATAGTATATAGCATATTCTCCAACTCCTGATAGATGTAGCTTCATCCTTTTCTACCATGTAGAGAAACTTGACTTATTCAACTTAGGTGCATCCCTCTTATACATCTTTGGATCTTTAACTCAAGTGCCTTTAAACTTTCCTTTCGGAGTCCAAAGCTCTGATACCAATTGATAGTTTGATACTTAATATAAGTATAGATCTAATAGCCAACAAGATGAGGGGGGGGGGGGGGTGAATCATACAAACTTAATCATCCATAAAAACATCAGATTCAACCTCGGTAACACATATATCAGTCATATAACCAAAAACTGTCAAACATGCAAACTCAAAAGCATATGAACAATATAAACCTCGTAACACCAGATTTAATGTGGAAACCCAAATAGGGAAAAACCACTGTTGGATTTCAGACCCACTAAGAAATATACTCTTCTAGAGTATGCTCGGTTAAAAGCAAATCCTATTAAAGATTACAAACACATTGCTAGATGTGACCTAGTTAAGGGATTTTCCTCAGATCTGTTAGGATCTTCACTTTGTTAGAAGTGACTTTGTCAAAGGATTTAAAACACTCAATCAAAATGTCACCTTGCTAGAGGATTTACATATAAGACTGTTAAGTCCACTCGGTTAAGAGATTTCCTGTCACTTTCACAAAATAATAGTAATAAAAATCTATCTGCAACTTCACATCTAAAATGCTAAAGCAGATTCCTATTTGTTCAATACAATCTAGACATAGAACTAATCTTGTCTATCTGCTGGGCATCAATACTCTATTATTCTAACAGGTCTTCAAGCTTCTATGCTCGGTAATAACTATGTACCATCCTTGTGCATACACTTGCCCGCATACATTGTTTATCAACAGTTTCCTATTTATAAACAATCTTCTAACCACTTAATCTCATTGATCACATTTCCCATGATCAATCATAGCCATCAGATCTTCAATCTTGTCCAGGTTCAATGTATCTTTCGATTTGAAAATGTTTTACCCCGCCTTGGAACTTGTGTTATGGTAATGTGGTTCAATCTGAGCTGTAGATCTTCTTGCCGACTTTCCATTGCCTTAGATTCGTTAACAAACTACTTCCACGGCTTACCAATAATTGATCCACTCTAGCTCATCAACATCATTCATTAAATATCACATGTAAATATTTAATGCATCCTATTATAGCTCGGTTACAACTTGATGAATACTAAACTTCACTCGGTAGACATTCTACCTTCATTAACCAATAGTGATAACCTTAGGGTTTACCGACTAGGTTCCTTAGGGTTTACGGACTAGGTTCTTTGCTTGATAACATAGTATAGTATTAACCTTTACATTTTACAACATATGTATGATGTTAAAACAATCTAAAACATCAAGATCTCATCATTGTCTGACTCGGTAGAGTTTCCCATTGAATAACTTATCCCCTTATTCATCATATTCTTTCCTGTGTCTTTACCGACTTCTTTATAATCTTCATATCATACTTCTCAAGATATGGCAACATCATACTAAATTAGAAAATTATTTTCTTGACATCAATGACAAAATAATAATATCAAGATAGTAAAACATCTTTAATCAATTATGTCCATAATCATCAACAATCTTCTCAATATCCTTATTGAAATGTCAACAATCTTTCATTGTCTGTTATAATGCAATATTGCCAACACATGTGTGAGGGATATTCAATGCAAGAGGCCATGGGATTTTGCATTGAATATATGAAGGATTTTAAAATTGTCAATCAACGTGTATGGGATGATGACGAAGATGATAGAGTTGCAGGTGAAGTATTAGAAGGCAATGGATGCCGCTTCAAGCTATCATATCAAGAAATACGTGCAATACATGCCTTTATTCTTCAAAACACATATTCGTTCGATAAGTTGTGTAGGTATAAAAGAAATTACACAATAATTTATTTACTCAATTGCATTTACACATTTATATTATTAATCTTACTATTTGTACTTCATTATTTTATGTAAAAAATATGAAGAAGAGAATCAAACTTGGATGCAACATCGACCTCAAAAGCGTAGCCGTCATGATTTGATTGGAGATGATTCTATTCCAAAATTTGAAGAATGGATTCTAATGAAATAAATGATGCAAAAGAAGGAGGTCACGATATAAAACTTTCACAATCTCCACATTTATGGGCTATGCGTTTTAGTGGAATGTGGGCCTATGGTAGTCACTTAAGAGTGGAAAAAAAAGATAAAGGAAAGACTAATTGTGATTGTGTTGTTAGTGCTGAATTTCTTCATGAAAATGAGAAGAAATTTTTTGTTGGATTCATCTAGGATATTATTCAAGTAGATTTTGGTGAAAATAGTCCTATATTATTAAAATGTAAGTGGATCCGACCATCCGTGGTACAATTTGATGAGCATGAATTTGTGCATGAAAATACACAACAATTTTTATCAGAGACAGATGAGCCATATGTTTCCCCTCTTCAAATTAACCAGTCATTTATAATTGATGATGTAAGAAGCCCGAGATGGTCTTATGTCATTCAAAGAAAGTCTCGTTCAAAATGAAAATTCATGGAAGTTATCGATGTAATTCCTGATGGGCAATATGCTAATTTACAAGAAACATTCGAAAAAGTGGATGAAGACAATGAGAGACTGTTTGAAGAAGAAATTTTGATTACAAATGAAGAAATTGGGAGAGAGAATGTATTACATTTCTCAAATGAGGACGAGGAAGAAAATCAAGCAGAAGCAGACAGTAGTGATCAAGATTTTGAGCTCGTTGGCAATGCAAATGATTATTGATGAGCCCCATTTTATGACTTTTTATTTAAAATTTTTATGTTGTTTAAGACTGTTTATGTTGTAAGGACACGAAACTTCTAACTAATACTTGTTTGAAAGCTTTAATGTTGAACAAAGTTTCTATATGAATATGTTATCTTTAATCTTTGTAACCATGCTACACTGTCACTGCCAGTTGTGCCTTATAACAACAATGACTGCAAGACAAGCATTTGAAGAAATGTCTTTGTAGATAGCTAGTATCTTAGATTGTACTTTACTCTATCTTTGTATCATGGACTTCTATGCATCTATTGGGACTTTTATATAATGATAATCTTTTAGCTCTATGAATATCATGGCATAGTTTGTTACTGACTTATACCTACTCTAGATGATTCATTGCTCTATGTATCAAACTATGATTAACTGAGATATGCTTTGTGAACTGAAAAAGTTCATTGTTGCTTTGTATTATCGCTATCGCATTATTCAATGAAGATCTTTAACAATAATAATCCCCCTTTGGCTTTGTTCTCATGAAGTTATTGAAGTCTTTATAAGCATGATGATTGTATTTCGTGACAGTGATATGCTTTGGGTTTGCAATATATTGGTCTTTATGATAGTTAATTCTCACTATACAAACTTATTTGCAAACTATTATTGTTTATGGTGTGTGAAACATAACAACATATTTGAATTCCATTTTTTGTGTGAAACAAAACAACATATCAGAACAAAACAAATTTATCTACACAAACTTATTTGCAAACTAATATTTTTTGTTTTGAGGAAAAAAAGGTATCTAAATTCCATTTCTATTATCTCTTGTTAGATGTTCACCTCTACTAAGAGAAGATTTTCTTAGCTGGAAATTTGGAAAAGAACTAGTGGGAAGTCATATTTAATTACCAATTAGAAGTAAAAGTATTAAATTTTAAAGAATGCTCTAAGACCCTCTTTTGGAATGATTGTTTTTGTGGTATGGCTGAGTGACTATCTAAATGAAGCTCTTTTTTTTGGTAATGAGATCTCTTCGGTTTGATGAGCTAATTATACATTATTGTTTATTTGGACATCAGGAAATGAGGAAAAATAATTTAAAGCATAAATTAGATAATAGTGATCATATTTTTGAAGTTCCAATTACAGATTATGAGCGCTCTTGTGAAGAACGTGTGGCCAAAAATAATAATTTTTTATCGCATCTAGGTTAGACAAACATGCAAGTTGTAAATCCACTAAGTAGTATATTATTTGTTTAATAATGTTTAATGAAATTTTATAGGCAAGAGTTTTATGTACATAAGACATGATATGATATATTATTTTATTTTTCAGCCAAGAAAAACAATGCAGAGAAAAAAACAAAAAGAAAGTAGAGATACAATGCAGCCAACTCGTAGAAGCCAACATTTTTGTGACTCAACAAATGTACTTGGTGAAACCTATAGTTGTGGTGATGTGCAATCTCACAAAGAACAGGGTGATGTGCAACCTTATATACCACATGGTAATGTGCAGCCTAATATACCACATAGTGATCTCTTAACACAAAGTCTAAGAGAAATTATTGAAAAACAAAAGAGCAAAGGAACATTGAATTTCTAGATGATTTATTCAAGTTTAAAGGACATGTTTGAAGTGAAATCTGAAAAGACCACTACTGATCTATCTACTCATGCCACACATAATGTGGCAGAGGAGCATGAAGTTCTAGTGGCTCAGAGTGAAGCTATTGCATCTCCAACTTTTGATGGAAGTACTGGATCAACTAGAAATATTGGTAGTGGTTTAACAAAAGATGTGGCTACTTTTGTTAAAAGAAAGAGATTGAGTCAATATTTATATAGATCTTTAGAGAATAATGCACAAGAAAGAAAATTAGAAGGGAAGAAAGCATTCTTGGTTAAGGTGTCAAGAGATGGTGAACCCATTGGGAAAAATGCTGCAAGGTGGGCCACTGAGTTGGGTGTAAGATGTAGGGCCCATTTGGATATATGTAAATCAAAATTTGCAGACCAAGATCCACAAAGTATGGAAAATGTTATTCAAAAAATGGAAAATGCCTTTGACACTATTGGTGGACAAATCTCAAGAAAATATTATAAAAACAAGATGAGACTTTTGATGAACAATTTTAGATACAATTGTAGAAAAGCAATCATGGAGGGTAAAGAGAGGTTTGACTAATCAACTCTATCTCCAAAATAGTAGGAGGCATTGAAAGAAAGCATGCATTCTGAAGAATATTTGACAATGAGTCACAAAGGCAAGAGAGCAAGAGATAATGTCAGCGCTAAATATATGTCATTTGGCCGAGGCGAGTTGCAAGTCAAAATGGACAAATTAGGAGTAAGTGTATGGATTTTTGGTTCAATCTACATTGTGTTATTTAATTGAATTTTTTTTGGACTGACTATATGTTAAAATTGATATTGTATTTTAGGTGGAAAACAATAATAGAGAAGCAGGTAGTATGAAGTGCAAATCTAGTTCATCCACAAAGATTTTACATCCATTTGTTGAATGCCCACTAAGAGCCTCACAAAATCATGTCAACTGAAATGAAGGGTTACAAGATATAATGAGTTTCTTACATAGTCTCACTGAGAAAGTTTCGCAGTTGGTTGCCTTTGTTAAGCCTATAATTTCTGCATGGAATTCAGATCACATGAGAGTCTATCCCTGAATATTTTGATTCTCACCTATATCATCTTTATATTGTATTTTGAATATGTATGCAAATGTATTTTGATCATATATAGAGCAATGAATCTATGAAATTTTGCCTTTTGTTGTCTATTTTTTAAATGAATTACTCCTCACATGGATACTTTTTTAAACTACATGCAGAGAAATTTTATCAAAGAAACAAAAAAACAAAAACACCTTGATGCCAATAGAGATGCCGATATTGAAAGTGATGATGCTGAATTCAAGTAGTATGTGAATGATTTTCATAGTAGTAGTTGTGCTCAACTTGAGGTCAGTGCTATGAAACCTTTACTTTTCTTTTGTCTTTTAGTACTTGTTTTCTCTTTTGTGCCAACATACTTCTGATGATCAAATTGAATATTTAATCAAATTAAAGATTATATTCACTGCAATGTCCCTACTTTGAAATATAATTTAATAATAAATAATAATAATATATATTCATAATACATAAGAAATTAGTATGCTTATAGTCTAAACCATGTTATTAGTGCCAGTACTTAAGAAGATGTGAACGAGATGTTCCAAAGAGGGGTAGTCTGAATCCAAGCAATAGGTTAAGTCCCAAGAGACGGTGGGGATATGTTTGAATTATGCCTCTAATTCACTTGACCTTTGTTCATACTGATTAGGTTAACTCTGGCCGATGAAATAGTGTGAAGAAAATCTGTGAACTCTATCGGTATATCCTTTGTTGATAAACTCAACATATTAGAGCTCAGAGTAGCAGGTTTGAAGTCATCCCAATGACCCAACAGAGTCGTCTTTGGTCATCGGGGTATCATCGGTTATCAGATGGACGAAAGGATAAAGACTTGCAGTTTAGATCCTGATCCAACGATCATCACTTTACCACTATGGAAAGATTGCGACTTGGTGACCATGGTGGGGCCTGATATAAGTGAGCAGTCCAGGCGAGATAAGGGTCATGCAGGTCGGAGATGATCAAATGACAATCAAGGTTGATCCAACAGTGGTCATTATGTCGCGATGGGAAATTTATCGTTAGTATATTCCTCGCAACATGGCGACCAAGTGGTGGAACCTGACAGGAGAGCGACTAAGGTGAATTAAAGGCTGAGCAAATCAAAATGATCGGACGATGATCACAAAAGATCCAACGGTGGTCGCTAGGTCACAATGGGAAATTGCTCGTGAGACTTTCCATCACGACCCAACGAAAAAGAATAATTCCAGGCGGATGGTGAGGCCATGCTAAGATGTTAGAGAAAGGACCCAAAACCAATCAGGCGGTGCCACGTGGTGGAGCGCAGAGAGAAAGATCTGACGTTCAGGATAGATGATTATTTGTCTTCCTGATACCCGATGGAATCGCCTTTGGCAATCGGGTCTTTCATCAGGCCATCAGAGATGTATTTTTTGAAGCTACTTTGATACCCGATGGAGTTGACTTGTTTAAGCCGAGGTTTTTGAATATGAACTTGTTCGATTTTTGGATGCATGTGGGATAATTGTTTTCTCATGAATGCAGACCAACGCAAATAGTTAGATGTCTAACCAATTGGTGCAAACTGACAGTTGAACGGTCGACATGAAAATGTATATGAAGCTAAGAGGAGACTCGAACATGGCTGTTGCTTTGATGATAAGCCATATACTATGGTGTGTAATCGAAGTGATCAGAGCGAACATCTGTGCTATGATAACATACTTTATTGTAAAGTTTCTTTGGTGAGAATAAAGTGATCTTGTTGTCAGTGGAGGGTTTTTTTTTCTCGAAAGGGTTTCCCACGTAAATTCATGGTGTTTATCTCTGTGTATGTTTTAATTCTGACATTATCTATGTTTCGTATATGCTAATCTTAGTATTCTGTAAAATTATAAAACACACTAGTCTTGTTTCCCCTGTAAATTGACATTAGGGAAGTGTTTTTCCGCACTGTACTTTCCTAACAAGTGGTATCAGAGCCTGGATAGTTGTGTTATCCTTGTGGGTATGGTTGGTTTTTTGTGTTAATTTGTTTCAGTGGGAGTCTATTAGTGTGTCTACTTGTTTACAGATTAAGATGGCAAGCACTTCTGGAAGAATGGATATTGAGAAGTTCAATGGCTCCAATTTTGAGTTATGGAAACTTAAAATTGAGGACTTGCTGGTTGACTGAGATTTTTGGATCACAGTGAGTGGATAGAAACCTTCAGGCATGAGGCAAGACGATTGGGATTTAGCAGAACAGAAAGCCAGAGGACTCATAAGACTAAGCCTTGCAGACTTAGTTCTGTTGAACATACATGAGGAGAAGACTACAAGTGATTTGTGGAAGAAGTTAGGAGACATCTATCAGGGCAAAACCTTGGTGAATAAACTCTACCATAGGAAGAAGTTATATTCTCTAAAAAATGGATGCAAGAACACCCTTGGCAGATCATTTGAATGCATTTACACTGGTTCTTGCTCAATTGACATCAGTCGGTGTGGCTATTCAAGAAGAAGAACGTTGCATGTTGCTGCTATGCTCATTGCCAGATTCTTGGGAACATTTGGTGATGGCCATTGGTAGTACTATGACCCAGTTCAAGATGGATACTGTGGTCAATGCTCTTTTGTTAGAAGAAATGAGAAAGAAGTCTTCTAAGATGACAAAATATGCACTCTCTATTTGAGGCAGACCAAAGGAAAAAGACAAGAAGAAAGGGAAGAAGTCCAAGTACAAGTCTCAAGAGAGGTCCAAGTCTCCTGGAAAGAAGTCTAAGGTGAAATGCTAGAACTGTGGACAAAATGCTCATATTCGAAAAGACTACAAAGAGGAGAAGAAGAGAAAGAATTCTTCTGATAATTAATCTTCTCACAGTGATGCAGACGCCTTTGTAGAAGCTTTGGCAATGCCTGTTGGCAATATTGCATTATAACAGATAATGAAAGATTGTTGGAGGATATTGAGAAGGTTGTTGATGATTATGGATATAACTGATTAAAGATATTTTACTGTCTTGATATTATTATTTTGTCATTGATGTCAAGAAATTGATTTTCTAATTCAGTATGATGTTGCCATATCTTGAGAAGTATGATATGAAGATTATAAAGATGTCAGTAAAAGACATAGGAAAGAATATGATGAATAAGGTATTCAACGGGCAACTACTACCGAGTCAGACAATGATGAGATCATGATGTTTTAGATTGTTTTAACATCATACATATGTTGTAAATTGTAAAGGTTAATACTATACTATGTTATCAAGCAAAGAACCTAGTCAGTAAGCCCTAAGGAACCTCGTCGGTAAACCCTAAGGTTATCGCTATCGGTTAATGAAGGTGGAATGTCTACCGAGTGAAGTTTAGTATTCACCGAGTTGTTACCAAGTTGTAACCGAGCTATAACAGAATGCATTAAATTTTTACATACGGTATTTAATGAAGGAAGCTGATGAGATGGAGCGGATTAAATGATTGGTAAGCCGTGGAAGAAGTTTGTTAATGAATCTAAGGCAATGAAAAGTTGACATGAAGATCTATAGCTCAGATTGAACCGCAATAACCTGACACAAGTTCCAAGACTATTATGCAAGTTTCAAGGTGGGGTAAAACATTTTCAGATCGAAAGATGCATTGAACCTGGACAAGATTGAAGATCTGATAGCTATGATTGATCATGGGAAATGTGATCAAGGAGATTAAGCGGTTACCTAATTGTTTATAAATAGGAAACTATTGATAAACAATGTATGCGGGTAAGTGTATGCACAAGGATGCTACATAGTGATTACTGAGCATAGAAGCTTGAAGACCTGTTAGAATAATAAAGTGTAGAAGCCCAGTAGATAGACAAGATTAGTTCTATGTCTAGATTGTATTGAACAAATAAGAATCTGCTTTAGCATTTTAGATGTGAAGTTGCAGATAGATTTTTATTACTGTTATTTTGTGAAAGTGATAGAAAATCTCTTAACTGAGTGGACTTAACAGTCTTATATGTAAACCCTCTAGCAAGGTGACATTCTGATTGAGTGTTTGAAATCCTTTAACAAGGTCACTTCTAACAAAGTGAAGATCCTAACAGATCTGAGGGAAATCCCTTAACCAGGTCACATCTAACCAGGTCACATCTAGCAATGTTTGTAATCTTTAACAGGATTTGCTTTTAACCGAGCATACTCTAGAAGAGTGTATTTCTTAGTGGGTCTGAAATCCCACAGTGGTTTTTCCCTATTTGGGTTTCCACGTTAAATCTGGTGTTATGAGGTTTATATTGTTCATATGCTTTTGAGTTTGCATGTTTAATAGTTTTGGTTATATTACTGATATATATGTTACCGAGGTTGAATCTGATGTTTTTATGGATGATTAAGTTTGTATGATTCACCCCCCCTCTCATCTTGTTGGCTATTGGATCTGTACTTATATTAAGTATCAGAACTATCAATGCCTGCTTCTGACAATGTGTGGTTGATTGACTTAGGGGAATCTTTCCATATGACATCTCACAAGGAGTGGTTCTCAAAGTATGAACCGTATGTTGGTGGGAAGGTGTACTTAGCAAGTGATTCAACACTGGAGATTGTTGGGAGTGGAAGAATTAAAATCCAATTTCTTGATGGGAGAATAAAGGGAATCAATGGAGTTCTGCACATACCATATTTGGCAAGAAACCTACTTTTTGTAAGCAAGCTGAATGATGCTGGAGTCCAGGTAACATTTGTGTCTGGTGGTTGTAAGATGACTAGAGGGTCTATTATTTTGGCTAAGGGTGAACGTGTTGGTACATTGTATAAGTTAAATGTTGAACCTGTGTGTTGTAATATAGTCACTAAGAAATATGTTAGAACTACCGAGCTGACATATGATGTAAATTCTATGGAAGATAAACTTCCTACAGAAAAGACAATTCTTTGACATTATAGGCTTGGTCACATTGGTGAAAAAGGTTTGAAAACTTTAAAGAGTAAAAATCTGGTAGAAGGACTTACTGATTGTAACCTTGAGTTTGATTTCTATGAACATTGCATATACGGAAAACAAAATTGTGTTCAATTTTATTCAATTCCTCATTAATCTTCTGACATTCTAGACTATGTGCATTCTGATGTGTTTGGTCCAATGGATGTACCTTCTTTGTCTAAATCAAAGTACTATGTGTCCTTTGTTGATGATTATTTGAGAAGGACATTTGTTTATTTTATGAATAGTAAGTCAAAAGTGTTCAGTCAGTTTAAGGAATTTAAAAACTTGGTTGAAAATCAAACTGGAAGGAGAATAAAATGATTAAGAACTGATAACGGTGGTGAGTATTGCAATACAAATTTTGACAAGTACTGTGTAGACTGTGGAATCAAAAGACATAGAACTATGCCTTATACTCCCCAACAAAATGGAGTTGGTGAAAGGTTGAATCAGTCTCTGATGCAGAAAGAAAGAAGCATGTTGAGTAGTGCTGGACTGGAATAAATTTTTTGGGCAGAAGCAGTTGCTACAATATGTTACCTATTGAACTGGTCACCTACAACAACGTTAGTAGACAAGACACCTATGGAAGCATGGTCTGGTAAGAAACCTTCTCTAAGACACATTCATGTGTTTGGTTTAGAGGCATATGCACATGTGCTTGATGCTAAAAGATCTAAATTGGATAACAAAGCATTCAAATGCATTTTCATTGGATATGGAGTTGGAGTTAAAGGCTACAAGCTTTGGAATCCTGAGACTGGAAAGGTTGTGTACAACATAAGTGTCATCTTCCGAGAGCTGAAACCTATGTCTATAGATAAACCAACAAAGAAGGAAAAAGAGAAGGATGTGGTTGAATTTCCACTAGGAGAAGAAGTGACAACTCTACATGTACCTGAAGATGAGAATGAAGAGTTCAAGTAGCTCTGAAAGTTCAGAAGAAGATACAATGAAGCCTCACCATAAGTGTTAAGAAGATCCACATGAGAGAGGTGACAACCTAATAGGTTTACCCCAGATAGGTATAATTTTTCAATGTTGAATGTAAATTATGCCTATGCTTTACTTGCTGATGCTGATGAGCCTAGGACTCTAAAAGAAGCCATGGATATGTTAGATTTAGATTCTTGGTTGGAAGCCATGAATGATGAAATGAAATCTTTGGACAAGAATGGAACATGGAATCTGGCATCCTTGCCTAAAGGAAGAAAGCCGATGGGCTGTAAATGGGTTTTCAAAAGGAAGTATGGTCCAGATGGTAGCATTGACAAGTACAAGGCCAGATTGGTCGCGAAGGGGTATTCTCAAAAGGAAGGTATTGACTATGGAGAAATCTTCTCTCCTATAGCTAGGCTAACATCTATTAGATTTATTTTGTCACTTGCAGCTGCATATGTTTGGGAAGTCGAGCAAATGGATGTTAAAACAACATTTCTTCATGGGGGCCTTGAAGAAGAAATCTATATGTCCCAGCACAAGAACTTTGTGACAAAGGGTAAAGAACATTTGGTATGTAAACTAAAGAAGTCTCTTTATGGTTTGAAATAGTCTCCCAGAATGTGGTATAAAAAATATGATATGTTTGTGTTGTCCTTGGGATTTGCAAGATTGAAAGCCGATCATTGTGTGTACTACAAGGTTGAAGATGATAAGATCCTTATTATTGCTTTGTATGTTGATGACATGTTGTTCCTTGGAAATGACAAAGGTATGATCTTATACTTGAAGTCCCAATTATCTTTGAAGTTCTAAATGAAAGATTTGGGGTTAGCAAACTACATTCTGGGAATGGAAATCAAGAGGGAAAGGTCTAAGAGAAAACTCTGGCTTAGCCATAGAAAATACATCACTAGTGTTCTTGATAAGTTTAACATGTCTAACTATAAACAATAGGTTGTTCCTATTTTGCAGGGAACCAAACTGTCTGTGCACGATAGTCCAAAATCTCAAGAAGAGATAGATGACATGAAGAGAATACCTTATGCAAGTGCTATTGGCATCTTGATGTATGCAATGGTTTGCACAAGGCGAGACATTGCCCAACCAGTGGGAGTATTAAGGAGATTTATGTCAAACCTAGGAAGACTGCATAGGGATGCTGTAAAGAGAGTTTTCAGATATTTGAAGGGTACTTCAGAATTTGCATTATGTTATCATGGTAATCTGAACGATTCAAAGAGAACTCTCAGCATTTGTGGTTATGCAGATTCTGATTGGGAAGGGGACATTGACAGCAGAAGATCCACCAGTGGATATGTTTTTTTTTTTGAATGGTAAAGCAATAAGTTGGATGAGTGAGCGATGGTCTATTGTCACTTTGTCCACTACAAAGGCATAATACATGGCAGCCACACATGCTTGTAAAGAAGCTGTCTGGCTCAAGCATTTGAGTACAAATATTGGTTTTGATGCAGGGCAGGTTGAAGTGCAAAGTGATAGTCAAAGTGATATATGTTTAGCAAATAATCCTACATACCATGCCAGGTCTAAACACATAGATGTGCAATTCCATTTTGTGCATAACATGGTAGAAGATGAAAAGGTTAATCTGAACAAGGTAGCCACTCAAAAAATTGTTGCAGGCACATTAACAAAACTAGTGAGCACTCACAAGTTCAGGTGGTGTTCTAACTCGATGGGTCTCAGTACCCATCCCTCTCTATAATGTTTGGAAAGTGCCCAAGCAATCCAGTAAATTCCTCATCAAGTGGGAGTTTGTTGGAATTATGCCTCTAATTCACTTGACCTTTGTTCATACTGATCAGGTTAACTCTGGCCGATGAAGCAGTGTGAAGAAAATCTATGAACTCTATCGGTATATCCTTTGTTGATGAACTCGACATATTGGAGCTCAGAGTAGCAGGTTTGAAGTCATCCCGATGACCCGATGAATTCATCTTCGGTCATCGAGGTAGCATCGGTTATCAAATGGATGAAAGGATAAAAGACTTTCAGTTTAGATCCTGATCCAACGGTCATCACTTTACTGCTATGGAAAGATGCAAATATGTTATTTCCTATGAATTGGCAACCATGGTGGGGCCTAAAATAAGTGAGTGGTCCAGGTGAGATAAGGGTCGTACAGATCGAAGATGATCGAACGATGATCAAGGTTGATCCAATGGTGGTTGTTATGTCACGATGGGAAACTGCTCGTTAGTATATTCCTCACAACATGGTGACCAAGTGGTGGGACCCAACAAGAGAGAGTCTAAGGAAAATTAAAGGCCAAGCAGATCAAAATGATCGGATGACAATCACAGAAGATCTGACAGTTATCGCTAGGTCAGGATGGGAAATTATTCGTGAGACTTTCCATCATGACCCAACGATAAAGAAGAATTCCAGGTGGATAGTGAGGCTACGCTAAGATGTCAGAGAAGGGAACCGAAACTAATCAGGGGGTGCCATGTGGTAGAGCACAAAGAGAAAGATCAGACGTTCAGGATAGTTGATTGTTTGTCTTCCCAATACTTGATGGAATCGCCTTTGGCAATTGGGTCTGTCATCAGGCCATCAGAGATGTATTTTTTGAAGCTACTCTGATACCCGATGGAGTCGACTTGTCTGAGCACGGGTTTTTGAATACGAACCGGTTCGATTCCTAGATGCATGTGGGATAATTGTTTTCTCACGAATGCAAACTGATGTAGACAATTAGATGTCTAACTAATTGGTGTAAATTGACAGTTGAACGATCAACATGAAAATGTATATGAAGCCAAGAGGAGACTCGAACATGGCTGTTGTTCTGATGATAAGCCATATAGTGTGGTGTGTAACCGAAGTGATTTGAGTAAACATCTGTGCTGTGATAACAAATTTTATTGTAAAGTTTTTGTGCTGAGAATAAAGTGATCTTGTTGCCGGTGGTGGGTTTTTTTCCCGAAAGGGTTTCCCACGTAAATTCATGGTGTTTATCTCTGTGTATGTTTGAATTATGACATTGTCTCTATTTCATATATGCTAATCTTAGTATTCTGTAAAATTATAAAACACACTTGAATTAAGAATTAGGGATTAGGGATGAAAGAATTAATTATCTAGTATGATAAATTGAACAATCTATATGAACCATTTAATAAACAATAATTTTTATACTTTTTTTAACTATTAGATAAGCTTCCATACATGAGGTTGATCATAGATAACTGATATGTGTAGTACAAATAAGGTTTTTTTGATTATTTTTACCGGTATCTATGGTTAAATCGACCCAAAGCAAGCAACTACCATTTGTATATTTAGGTGGCACGATTAGAAGTCAACAATTAGAAACAACAACATTATTTGCATACTTCAAAGATATAATTAGACACAACAATTAATCATTATCCCCATAAGAGACAGAGAGAAGACTGATAACATAAGTTTATAGTTGTATCAGGGATACCATAATGGCATTTCGATAATATTAACCAGAACATTGTCATTACATAACCCCCACGGTTATTTCAGACATAGCAAAGATATTATATGTTATCAATTTGATAGGGACCATACATTATGAGTTTTGAGTACCACTTTAATCATAACCCAATAATAGTTGTAGATCATATATCACTTCAGATATCAATTGTACCAATTAGAGGGATAAATATATCGATATAGCAGATTATAACCATCATTCTTAGTGTAAGTGGTAACTACTATTGTATATATCAATTCTCATGAAGGTTTTGAGTTAATTACTTAAAAAAAGAAGTCATCTATGATTAAATAATTCATTATTCTTAAGAATTCATAAGAAGGGACATTACATTCACTAGCATTCCACACCAAGAAATTCAAGCAACCTTATCTATTGTAGATAATATCACAAAGAATTGATACCCACGACAATATGTTCTACAACTTGCACAAAAGAAAGCAAAGTATATTGTAATGAATTAACAAAGTCTTGATAAATTATTGCAGAGATCTAAAGCTATTTGATGATGACTAGTACTACAAAATCTTCTCATATATATGAGAATCACGAGTCTTTTGAAATGAAGGGGTGCACCCCTTTTGAACTAAACAACTATCATTTGTGAAACTTAGACATAAACAAATTAAGTATGTCATTATGATTGATATAATCATCATCCTGGTAACACTGGAAGTCTGAGGTCCATTTATTCACTGCACTCTCCATGGTATAGGATCTCTCTATCATCCATATCACATATGGAGCTAGATCCCCATCCTCATCGACTCGTCCTCTGTCTCTGCTCATCAAACGTGTCAATTGAAGTTGCTAGTCTCCAAACAACATGAGTTCTCCATCACGAAACATGGTTGGCAATTGGATCGATTGTTCATTCTCCAGGAATTGGATGGGATTTTTTAACTTGTCCCCAAATTCATTATGTGCCTTCAGTAGGGTATCTGTTTCATTCTTATCCTCTCGAGTCATAGAGTCATGAGTGGTCATGATCTCCTGGATCCATTCATGCAACCTCATATGCTCTGTGTATGCTTTGATGGTACCAGTGTGCATCTTCCATAAGTCTTAAAAATACTTTAACATAACATTAAAATGAGCATCAACTATGTCATCAGTAAGCTTGATAGTGCGAGCCTGTGCAACTTTGAGCAATCTATTCCCCTTCTCGCTCTTATACCTCCAATATGAAGCATCTTGGATTGTTTCAAGCATATCTTTATTAGTTTCATAAGTAGAAAGTCCAACCTCTATAATCCTTGGGGCCGAATCCAACTATAATTCCTTATCTTGCCAATATTGTTTCCCTTCCTATGCTTTCTAATAAAGACCTTTGACAGTTTGGTTTTCCCTCACCAAAAACTCAACTTGTTCTTTGTTTATCTTCGCAACATCGAGGTTTAATTGGGAAATGATCCTAGGGTGTGTTTTTCGAACTTGATGGATCATGAGGTGGCCAAATGCTTCATCTGTGTCTACCAACAGGGGTCTCTTGTCTCTTGGATATAGAGCCCATAGAAACAAGGCCTTATGCTCTGGATCATACCCTGAACCTATAAAGATCCTATCAAACTCCTCTGGTAACAATTACTTGTCATTGTGTTGCTTTCTCCTGAAGGTGTCAAACATAATAGCAACTTTCATTTCCCACCCAAGGTAAATTATCACACTAGCATCCTTGAGGAGCTGTATTCCTCTTTCAAGGGTCATTTCTCTTTTCTCAACATTGATTTCCTCCCGCAACATTCGTAGAGTGTCTTCATCTATCATGTTTCCCATTTGTTGCCTAATCATCCTACCTTTGTATTGATATAAGAAGGTTTCAAACTTAGGAGTGCTAACAAACTCCTGATCTAAAACAAATTTTTTCATGCTTGAGGATTCTGACATCGTCAATTTCCATCTCGTAGGGCTGTCCTGTTGCTAGATCCATGTGGTGATTAAGTCCAAACCCAATGGGTGACACATCTTCTTCTATGTTAAAAAAATCAGCAGTGGATTCAAGGGATAAGCGGGCAATGGGAGTAGTCTCCCCAGGATCTTTAATCCTTTCTCTAAAGACATACAATGGCATTGCATTATCTAGAATCTCCAATTCATAATACATTAGTTTGTTCACTTTAGCCACGAGGTCGTCAATTGCTTCCAGGATTTATTTGTTGATATTGCCCCTCCTTAATTTCCATTCATATGCTTTAGCTACCTTATCGTAGGTCGACCTCTTCTTGATTGCTTCCTCCCTTTCCACATTCCTAATGAAGTCATCAATCATTAATGACACATGTTCTATGGCTTTTAATCTCTATGACATTCTAGCCCCCCTCATATATCCTTTTGGATCAAAGTTGGGCTTGGGGTCTCCTTTCACAAGGTGGAAATATTCTAAGTTATTTTGCAGTAAACCATAACTTTTTGAACTCTTAACAAGAAAATCAGAAAAGGACAAAAAGCCAAGAACAATTGACTGCTTCCCATGATCTATAATATTTTTGGCACTGGCTATATACAATTGCCTAATGATTTCCAGATTAATAAATTCTGTTTGGGATAGTCATAGGCAATAAGTAAGGTTCTCCCTCAAACCCATACACCCTAATCTATGTATAATCTAAGAAACAATATCAATCCCTCCAGTTATGGGTAATGTGGCTTTCTTCATCAAAATCTTTAGGTCAAAGGAATTTCTTAACCTGAGGGGAAAGTGAAAAATCACATGGATGTCCAAGAAATTTGTATAACGGTTTCACAAAATGTTCTTCAAAGTGCATGTACTAGCTGTTAATGTATCTTTGGTCCGAGTTTGATAACCATAATTGCACTGGCTTGCAAATTTCTGCTCTATCATACTCCCTAATGGACAAACCTTGATTCCAAAACCCTATATCTTGACCAACGTATAACAACATATGCATAAGGTGAGAGTAGTAGCTAAAATTCACATTAACCCTGTCTCCCTTTAATTTTTATAACCCATGGTTGATGGCACGAGCTAAGTAAGAAGCATAACCAAAGGTCCTTAGGTCCTTTGATTGGATGTTGGCACAAATCACCATAGCAACAATGTCCATTAATGGGGAGGCTTCCATGCCCAACCCTTGTGCAATACAATAATAGGTGAACTTAAAGTAGGGAGAAAACAAGTTAACATCAAATGGGGATTTATTAGTATCTGCAAACAAAGTCACAACTCCTTTGGTCTTCGGTCTGTGTGGTGGGAGTCTCCATCATTTATACGTTCTCTCCATGTTTAAATACTCTTCCACCAACTTTTTGGTATCAACTTCATCCTCATGCCCCCATTCGAGATCGAAAACTTGCTCAATGTACTTTTTACTAATCGGAAACATGTGGTTCCCTTTATAGTTGCAGATGGTTTGTGTTTGTGGGTCATACCTATCTACCAATGTTGTTATCAGCTCTACATTCACAAAGACGTTGGGAACGACAAGTCTCCCTAGATTCAGCTTCCAAATATTGCACACTGGTTCTACTGCAAACCTTCTAGCATAATTGAAAATGAACAATTCATGCCCTCGAACCTCTATCCAAATGTTGTTTTCAAATCTATCTTCCAATCCCTCATCATCATTCTTAATCTTTCTAGACCGATGACTTGAGAGAGGGAATTGGTCTATTAGGTCATGGTCTAAGGGATGACCTTCCTTTTTCTATCATTTTGGCTTTTCTTCTTTGGTTTCAGGAGGGTGAGGCTCTTTGTTCTTCTTTGTTTTAGCTTTCATAGACGATGAAGCTTCCATCTTTATGTTCAATTCAAAAAAAAGACAAGAAATTCTAAGAAGCACTTACAATTTTTACTTCATTCCGTGACCCTTGCTGCACCAGTTCCTTCTTTCCTTGACGAATTTATCCACTTGAACAATTCTGGTATCCGAGTAGTTTGATTACTTTTGGTACTGCAACGGTCATTAAGAAATGCGTTTTGAATTTATGATAATGTGACTCATTTGGATTTATGTAATATTTCCTAACGGATTGGTTTTGCTTTTTTGCTGATTTCTACCTTTCGATGCATGAGCGTGCCACATTTATTGAAGGCAACTCTTATTTCAATGAAACATACCCCTTTGATGACTTTCTCTTCATGTTCTTCGATGCCCTATTTTCATCGATGCCCATCTTCATTATAGACTCAATACTATTTATTTTGTTTCTATGAAACTCTCTTCGCTCAAGTGTTTTCACCTTTTATCGATATGCATTTTCTATCAACAACCATATTTTTATGAGTTATCCATTGAATTCATCGATATTGGATTTTTGATGAAAGGTCCCGTTTCGCCATGCACTCTAATGATTTACTCGATAGCTTGTTTTCATTGAGACCCCTTTTACTTTTATGAGATCTCATTCTATTTCATCGATCTGTGACTTCGATCAGAGGGCCCCACTTCATATCCACTTCGATGAGTCTCGTGCTTCGGCATATGCTTTTGGGATTTCACCGACATGTCCTTTTCATCGATGAGACCATCTCTATGAGACTATGCTCATTTTCATCGAAACAGATACTTTGATGGAACTCAATCTTTCAATAGATACTTTGAGGGTCAAGCTGATGTGCTTGTCTCACTTTCTTTTCATTTCAATGGAACATGCTGCTTTGATAAGTTGTTTATCCCATTCATCAAAACCCTTGTTTTATCAATGAGTTCCATTCGCTGAAATTTGGCATGATTCCATCGCAACACATATTTTGATGAAACTTTGCCTTCGCCAAGAGTTCATTCGATTCTTCCGACATCATCCTTTCATCGAAAAAGTTTGCTTTGGCAAGACCGTTGTTATTTTCATCGATGTTGGGTTTTTGATGAAACTTTAGTGTCGCTAGGTGCCTTTTTGATTTCCTCGACATCGCTCTTTCACCGAAAGGCTTTTCTGATTACATTTTAATGCCTCTCAAGTTACCCTAATGAGGGTTTTGACAACCTTCCACTAAAATGTGAATATCTCAGCAGATACTTAATGGACTTAGGTGATTCAAAAGCCAAAATGAAGTGGATTCATGCCTCCATCCAACCCAATAGGTTTTAGAACCGACACTAAGTCTATGACACAAAATAACATTTGTAATCAGACTTTTATGTAGAATAATATAAGAAAATGTGTACAAAAAACTACTTTTACTGACATTGCAGTATTTCTTATAATTGTATGACTATTAGAGTGAGTTCATAACTTTTGTCTGCTAGATGTCTTTTTTTCAGCTGTAGAATCATTGCAATTTTCTTTTTGTAGTTATTTTAACACAAATACTATTAAATTAATGGTTGTTTTATTATGCAAATAAGGGTAATCATTACATATGCATTAATATAATGTGTTATTTTTTCTTTTTGTAGAAACACACTGATAAATTCAATGAAGGTGATAAAGTTAGGCTGTTGGATCCATTTGATAGTGTTGTTGTTGGCATTGGGGGGATTCACTTCCTATCTATTCTACATGGAGTAAAATTAAAAGGGACAAGCGACGCAAATGTGAACATTTTAACGGTCACAAGTAACATACCTCTTCCTTATGAAGACAAAATAGATGGAGCCGTCTGTTTGAAAGAGAAAGAGAGAACCTTTGCAAGGTGGCCATTAAAATATTTGCAGAAAATAATATAGTTGAACATGTTTATCATGTTTCTTATTATTTTATGCAGTACTTTGAATATTTTGAAAGAGTTAGAAACTCTTAGACAACTTTGACATATTTGATTATATTTACATATACATGTTGGCCATTTGAAGGAATTGATTATGTGTTGCATTGATGTTTTGTCATTGATACCGACATTAGTTGTTTGGATGCTTTACCGACACCCTTCTGGTTTTGGTAGGTTGAGTTATTTTTGGCTTGGTTTGGATCCAGCATGATCTGGTAGGCTCTGGTATAGTTTGGTTATGGATTTGGCTTATTCATGATACTCATTCTCATATTCAGTCAGTTGGTTTCGGTCTGGTGGTCAGATGCTATTCTATTTGCTTAGAAGCCTGGCTTTTGGTTTCGGCGAGGGTTTCACCGATAGAGCTTTTGATGAAGATATTTGATGAATTGCAAAAGTGGTGTTGTGGAGTTTTAGGATGCTGATGGTGATCATGTTCGAGACTTAGCAAATGGAGATCATTGCTGTAGTGTGTGGACCTATACTGGGTCCTAGTTGATCTAGGTTATGGATCGACTTTAATGTAACGTGTGGATTGGACTTCTCGATGTGTTTCCAGGATGTCTTATGTGTTGGATATTATTTGTTTGGTTTAAGGCCGACATGTTTTGTAATTATGTATTTGGTTTATTATCTGGTGGCCGACCTGATTGTTTATGGTCGAGGGTTTGTATATATAGATGTAAGATCTCATTGTAGATCATCATGGTTAAGGTAAAAGGGATATAATGTGCGAATAATGTAATATCATTCAAGCAGAGGATTTGGTTGATCACTGGAGATCTAATTGGGTTTATGTAAGAGGATTTAGTCCTCCGGTATTGAGCTTAACCAAAACTGTACTCAGGCATAGGAGATGCTATCTTTTGCAGTTCAAACACTTCTCTAGATTGTAGTCTAGATTTCTATGTAGTCAGCGAGGCTCATTATATGATGAGCAGTGCGCTCTAGGCTATTGGCCTTCCTGCAAGTGTACGCCCCTCAATTATAATTCACATACTTATTGCAAAAGTATTATTTGACTATGGGTAGGCTTCCCATTGTGTTTTTTCCCTTTACCAGGTTTCCACGCATAAATCTTGGTGTCATGTGGATGGTATTTATTCTGTGATTATTATTTATGCTTAATTGGTTTAATTGCTATTCCATTATTTAGTTTGAGTGTTCCGGTATTAATGTATTGGGTTCTGCTATTAAAGTTTTAATTGCTAATGGTTCCGGTAATCTGTGACAACTGATTCACCCCCCCTCTCAGTTGTCTACCAGTTATTTGAACTGTCTAACAATATACCCTTAGACATATTCAACATCTTATAACTTGATTTATATATACATATTTGCATTATATTTTTTTAGTGCAGATTACCTTGTTTGTCGTGATGTTCAATCAATCTTTTAATTCTAACATGTAGCTTGTTCATATATGTAATATTTTTATTTTCTTTTATGATCTAGTTTGAGTTTAATGATATATATTTTTTGCATTATAAAATGATTAAATATACTACCGATAAATAAAAATGATTAAATATACTACCAATGGATGTAAATATATGACTAAAATAAGGACTAAATATATGACTAAAATAATGACTATGATGAATAAATAAATGACCATTTAACAACAATCAATGATTAAATTAATGACTCAATATATAACTAAATTAATGACTAAATATATGACTAAATAAATCGCTAATATGACTAAATAAATGACCAGAGAACAACAATCAATGACTAAATTAATGATTAAATAAATGACTAAATTAGTGACTAAATATATGACTAAATTAGTGACTATCATGACTAAATAAATGACCAGATAACAACAATCAATTACTAAATTAATGATTAAATATATGACTAAATTAGTGACTAAATATATGACTAAATTAGTGACTAAATCAATGACCAAATCGATGACCAAATCAATGACCAAATCAATGACCCAATCGATGACCAAATTGATCAATCTAAACAACCAGTGGTCACGTGACCAAATTGTTTTATGACTGGCAATAAACTACTAGTGGTCACATGATCAAATTTAGTTAATTTATCTACAATTTTTGGTAGTTTTTTTAGTCATATATTGCTATTTTTGTACTAGTGTTGTGAGTTGTAGAGTTGATCTGATTCATATGATTTAAGCTCCTGGATGACTTTTCTTTCTTGGGTTGCATTGATCTTTTCCTTTCAGTTGTTGGGTTTTGTAGTTTGGTGGTATTATCTATTGTTTAGATGACATGTATAATGTGAATGCTTGGATGTTCAAATTGATTTCAGATTTACAGAGATGGTTTTGCAAGTTTTACATATTAACTAAAATCTGTGGTAAGATTGGGTTTGGGGTGTTTCGAATGGAGATAGTTATAGGTTTGCATGGCTTCTTAGAACCTTCTTATTGATCTATGGTTACTCCTATGCAGGTTTGTTTGGCAAATTAGATCTAATGCTGATTCTGATGATATTGATGCGGGGTTGAATCTTTTAGTTGTTTGAAAACAAAACACTAATTATGTATTTCTTTTTTGAGGTGTTGCATATGTGCTAATCTTGTAGATTGTTTGATGAGGATTTAGTTTGGTAGGGCTTGTTGTTGGTCACCATTATTACATTGGTATGTTGATTGCAGTGAGAAGGATTATTTGGAGTATCTAATATGGTTTTTCATTTTAATCTTAGCAGTAGATTATGGTGCATGAGAAGCTCTCTTAACTTTTAGTTGAGTTTTCATAATGATGCAAGGTAAAAGTATAAATCCATGTCACACTTTTATAAAGGAAAAGGTTAACAAAACAAAAACTGTTCAATTTCAACAACATAAAAGTGGCATTTCTATTTTGAATTTGAAGATGATGTAAAAATATGAAATGTGTAAAACTGTAGTGTCATAAAATTGTGACCCCTGCACTTTGCGACCACATTGGGGTCTTCACATTGGCGATTTGAATCCCCAAGCTTGATCGGAGACCCAAGACTTTCTCATCCATGAAAACTACACTTTTTTTGACCTCCACACTACCTAAACCTGCTTCCTGTTTTGAGATAAGGGCAGGATAGGGGCGTGGCCCCCCTGCCCTTGCCCTATTTTGGGGCCCCCTTTGTCCTATCTTTACATAAAGTGGGAAAACTTTCCCTGAGTTGGCCTATGATAAAAAATCAATCAATTAATCCTAATTGATGAATATATAAGTAGCATTTGCCCTCCCATTTGCATAAGATGCAATACATGAGATCATGCATTCAAGCATTCAAGAGCATTCAAGCATCCCTTTCAAGCATTGAGCATTATCAAGGCTAGGTGTTGCATTCAAGTCAAGGATTCAACCTTTAAAGAGGAGATCCCTTTCAACATTCAATTCCATATAAGAAAATGTACCTACATTTCTATCTAGAACCTCTCTTGAGGTGAATTACATTTCAATCTTTCATTTACATTTACTTGCAAGTACTTTCTTTCATAATTTGGTTAATTCCAAAACTGGGGTTTGACTTGAAGGAAAACCCACAATCCCATCCCCCTTTCCTCTCTTTTTTGTGAGTAGGTTGCAGGTGCGCAGCTGTGTTTGTAGATTTGGACTCCATTTGCAGAGGCGAAAAAACCCTTTTTGTTTCACGGATTTTTCGGAGGACCATGTGAACTTTCAACACGGTCTCGACAACTTTTCCCAAAATTCATAGGGCGACTTCATCTTGACATATTATAGCCATATCCAGGTGCACATCTTCATCCCACACTTCTATTTCAAGTTATAATCAATTCTTTGCTACTTTTACACTTAGTCTCAAAACACATAATTCAACCATTTTCCATTCTAAAAGAGGGGTTAGCTTGTCATTTTAACACCATTATCAATTCATTTAGTATTCAATCTCTTTCCTAAGAGATTGGATCTAGTGAATTTCCCCCCTCTTTTAATGTAATGTGGATAAAGTGTTTGAAGGGAAATCCACAGTGAAACTTTCATCTCTCCTCGGAGGGAAGAAAAAAATTCCTCTTGATCTCCCCATCATTCACTTTTTCCCACATCACATTTTAGTGAACTCGACATCTTGCATGCTTTATTCTGAAAATCATTGCATATTTTTCTCTTACAAGTTTCATTTTTCT
Source organism: Cryptomeria japonica (assembly GCF_030272615.1). Lineage (NCBI taxonomy): Eukaryota > Viridiplantae > Streptophyta > Pinopsida > Cupressales > Cupressaceae > Cryptomeria > Cryptomeria japonica. The sequence continues at coordinate 670,892,029 of NC_081415.1, read as the reverse complement.
GCAAACTTAGTGGTTAATTCATTCAAAACCCTAGTTTTTAAAATTAAAATTGAACTCGTGTTTTTAAAAAATTGCTTGCTATTGTCTTAGATCTGAAAATTTCTTTATTTGTCAAATTCAATTTGCAAATCAAATTCACAAAATTAAGAGGTTAATTGTCAAAACTCTAATTTTCAAAAATCATCTTGAAATTGTGCAAAAATTGAATTTCCATTTAATTTTCAGATTTGTGACTGTTTTCAGACTTATCCTCTTTCCTAAAATTCAACTTTTCAATTTCCCTCCTTTTTCAAAATTCAAAATTTCAAAAATTAAGTGGTTAGGTCCTAAAACCTTAATTTTCAAATTTAATTAGATTTTGTACAAATTTCAATCAATTTCAGTCAATTTCAGTTTTCTAAACATTTTTCAAGGTGTCCCTATCCATTAGGTTTGACCCTTTTCAAATTTGCAATTTAATTCATCTTTTTTCTCAAAACCCTAATAGAGTCCTATTTTCACATTAAAACCTTCATTTCGCCTACCTAGAGATCGTAAAATCCACCAATTTTTTAGGGTTATCTTTAAAATCATCTTAACTTTCATCTCTGAATTTTTTTTGAAAAAAGTTGGTCGGACTGTGTGCACTTTCAACACGGTCCCTGACTTTTTTCCCAAAATTCTGGGAGACTGTTATGACCATATTTAATAGCTCAAATCCAGAAAATTGGCTGATCTTGTCAATTTTTGATCCCTCTAAAATAAAAAATACCTTCAAAATTCAACCTTTCAAATTTCAAGAAATTTAAAAAAAAATGAGTGGTTCATTATAATCTGCCCTGATTTTAAAAATTCTGATTTTGCCAATTTTAAATTCCAATTTCATTTCATATATCATAAAATTATTGTTGGAAATTGTGTCATTTTCTTCTTTCAACAAAGTTCAAATTGTTTAATCATTATTTTCCCAAAATTTGCATTATTCAATTTTTGTCAACTTTGTTCCTATAATTCAAAATTCAAATTCAAAATTTCAAATTTTCCCTCTAGTGCATGAGTTTTACCACTATTAGTCCTACTTATACTATCCCCATTAGACGAAGCATTGAAATTAAAGCTTCCCAAGGTTTAATTACTGAGGAGATGGAGCATAATTTGGGTGACTTCTTTAATGAGGATCATGCTAATTCTTCCCATCCTAATCATGTCCATATCTATCCAATCGATGAATCCCATGATGAAAACGAAGAAGCTTTGACTAGAGTTTCCATAGATCAACTTTCAAAATTCGACAATCAATTTGATCTTTCAACAATGGATGTCCCAAGAGTACCCTAATAGTGAAGCTCTTCCATTAATTGAAGGCCTTAAACACATGATTCAAAGTGATAAGAATGGAATTGATATATTGCGGGGCATTGCTAATATTGTTGATTCCAATGTCGTGCCTATAAAGAGATGTGCTGAGAACTTAGGTTATTCACAACCTTCTACATAAATCAATCATTCTATTCCTTTGACCACTCCAACGGCTAGTATTCCTACTTTCACTTCAAACATCATGGCTACTTCAACTCAAAATGTCATTCCTACAACCCTTAGTCATGGGGGAAATCCCTCTTCTTCATTTAATCCTCCATCTTTACCTATGTCTTCAATAAGTATTCCTATTATCCCTCAACCAATCAATGTGACACAAGAGGGCAATTCATTCAAAATTTTTATTCCTCTGTTGAGTGTTCCTTTTCGTACTTATCATAACATCCCACCACCTTATTCTTAATCCATTCCTTCCTTCAATAACATCACACCACCTTGTCAATCAACCATGTCTAACATCAATTCTTCTACCGAAGTGACGATTAACAAACTTGCTCAAACTGTGTCTTCCTTACAATAATAAATTGCTTCCATGAGTCAATCCAAGTTTAATGTGCCCACATTTGATGCTGCGAGCCCACTTTCCCTTGATATTGTTAAAGCCGTTCCACCTAAGAATGTTAAGGTTCCTTAATTGGAACTCTATAATGGAAAAGGTGATCCTCTAATGCATGTTAAAACATTTCAAACCTTGTGTACTAACTTTTCTTATGATCAAAGATTGCTTGCAAAACTATTTACAAGAACACTAAGAGATAAGGCTTTACAATGGTATTGCTCCTTGCCTTCTTATTCTCTCACTTCTTTTAAACAATTAGCAAATGCTTTCATTCAACAAATTCAAAACAACACTAGTCCTACAATCAGTTTGACTGATTTAATGCATTGTAAACAAGGTGTTAAAGAAAAAACTGATTTCATTGGTAGATATAAGCATTTGTGTGCTCAAATTTCTTTTCCTATACTTGATAATGATATTCAAAGGATTTTCATTTCTAATTTACAAAAAGATATTAGGGAAAATCTTCTTTTGTCTGAGTTTACTTCCTTTCCATAGTTGTGCACAACACTCCACAATTATTAACTGGTTGTGAGTCAAATGGAGAAATCTACTCCTATGGCTTTGAGTGATAAGAGGGAGAGTGTTCAACAACCATTTGTGAAGTTCAAACCAATAAAAAACTTCATCAAGTTCAATGATACAATCAACAACAACAATGTGAATACTACAATAGATGTGCCTCCTATTTCTAAATTCTTTAAAAGAGAAAGACAATTTACTCCTTTGAATTAATCTTTACATAGTATTATGTCTCAATTGTTACAAAGAAATGTTATCAAACTTTATCCTATAAAACCAATTGATCCTTCTAAGCTTGCATCCCCTTATTTTGATAGCAATTCATTTTGTCAATTTCATTGTTAACCTGGTCATGATAGTGAAAAATGTTTTGCATTGAAAAGTAAAATTCAAGGTTTGATTGATAATAATACTATATTTGTGGCAGGTGTGAATGATAAGGGAAACAAATCAGTAGCTCCTCCTAATCAAAATCTTAAGATTTTTACTGATCCTTTGCCTTCTCATACCTCTAACGTGATTGAGACTGAACATATCTCTTTCTCTCCCTTTGATCTTACTACCACAACTTTAAATTTAGTGAATATGGTAGAGAAACAAGCGATACCTAAGGACCCCTGTATAACATTTGACCCTAGTGAGACCATTAAAGCACCCGATGGCCCTTTATACATAGTTGTGAAGGTTAAGGGCATACCTTTCCTTGGTGCTCTTGTTGATCCCTCTTGCATGGTTAATGTCATCATTGAGGAGTATCTTTTCACTTTATAATTGCATAAACCGATCTATGATGACACTAATGTGGTTGTAAAGTTATTTGATGGATTCTCCTATCCTACCATTGGTTCTATCACCCTTCCTATTGAAGTTCACACTAAATCTATGGATGCCAACTTTGTTATCATTCCTTCTTGCAAGCAATTCCATGTGAAGTTGCGCTACCCTTGGCTATCTTCCATGAAGGTTATTGCTTCTCCAATTCATAAGTGTTTGAAATTTCCCCACAACGGAGAAATCATAACTATTAACCACAACTTATTTCGACCATCTGAAAGAAGCCCAGGTATTCCTATTGATCTCTTTTGGCCTAAGCAATTTCAATCTCTTCCACAAAGGAGTGATGCTCTTTTCCAATCTTATCAAAAATTAAAGAAAGATATGATCTTATCCTTAAGTCAACCTAGATCCCCAACAATTGACATTCACATCCTTCTTGAAGATAAAATTGTTCCCCTAAAGGATAGGACTAATCTTCCTCAATCTATTCCTATGGATGTGACTATGCCTTATCCTCAAAAGAACAACAATATTTCTTCTAAGGTTAGACTTGTACCACCTCCCCATGATGGACCCACTCTCCTTCCTACACCTAATTTTCCTCCTTTATATGGCGCAGTTCCACCTCCTTGCTCTTATAGAGAGAAGAGGCCCACCTCTCCTCTTGTCCAACGTAAAAGACCTCAACCTAAATCTTCAACTATCAAAGAGGAGATTATTCATCCTTTAAATATTCCTCCTCCTTCTTAGTCTTCCACTAAGACTCGATGGAATCGTTGTGCGAGAGACCGCCGATGAAGGCGTCGTGCTCGAGCTTGTGAAGTTGTTCCTCTAGACATTCAATTTCCCAAGAATCCAACAGTTGACATGATTCCCTTTTCTCCTAAGAAAGATGTTGAACATACATCTCCAAATCATAAATTGCAATACACATGTGATGGTTTTACTCCTATTCATGTTCGTACTCCTCTTTCTATAAATCTTGATGAAGAAATGAGTGAAAATGTTATTCATGATGGCAATACAAATCCTAATGCTTTTGATAGTGACTATGAATATGTTGATGTGGACAAGCATTTATCAACTGAATTTTCAAAAACCCTAATCCTAGCTCCTAGAATCGAACAAAGTAACTTATCCCATGAGCATAGTCCTCGTTTGGATCTTGTGTTAGCTTCATCAGCTATACTTGATGTTGCTCCTCTGATATGTTGCTCTCCTTCCCAAAATAGTGATCAACAAGATCAGGAGGTGGATGTCATACTAGATTAGCAATATTAGCACTGAAGATCTTCTCCTTCTCTCCTTTCTCTTTCTATTTTGTGATTATTCTTCTATATGTATCCCTCTTCTTCTATTTTTCCCTTAATATCTACTTGAGGACAATGCAAAGCATTGGGATCTCTTTTGGTCTCTTTCATGTTGACTCAAAAGACACTTCTATTCCCTTTCTTCCAAGGTAGTGTCCTTTCTTTGGGGAATGATGATTATTATATGCACATATATATATGATATACGTGAGTTATCATACAACATACTGACCTCGAGGAAAGTGAAACTACATCGTGTTTTGTTTTCATTATCCTTGGGTTTATTCCTCGACTAGGGGATAAATCCTTGCGATAACTTGCTCCCTCTCTTCTCTCTCTCTTGAGTGTATCCTACCTTAAAGCAATCTCTCCTGATAAGGTGTGCGCGATCACTTTAACGTTGTGGCATACACTCCACTCATATTTTCCTTCTTGATACTTAGAGTTATTTAGTGAACTCGACTTTGCTTTATAATTTTGGTATCTTTTTCGTGACTCATAGTGAGGGGAACCTTGCTACTTGAAGTCATGGTTTTACCTTCTTGATCTTCCCTTTTACTTTTTCAATCAATGTCGTAAGATCCTTAGTCCACTGGGGGCTTGGCGCATCTTTCCTCCTTGACGTGGTAGAAGTCTTTCAATCTTGTTTCCTTGTACTTTACCAACAATATTGGCATACACTTATACTCCTGCTAAAGTGGGGGCTAAATGTAGTGTCATAAAATTGTGACCCTTTCAATTTGCGACCACATTAGGGTCTTCACGTTGGCAATTTGAATTCCCAAGCTTGATAGGAGACCCAAGACTTTCTCATCCCCTAAAACTGCACTTTTCTGTCCTCCGCACTGCCTGAACCTGCTTCCTATCTTGCGATAAGGGCAGGATAGGGGCGTGGCGCCCCTGTCCTTGCCCTATTTTGGGCCCCCCTTTATCGTATCTTTGTATTGGTCTTTCCATAAAGTGGGAAAACTTTCCCTATGTCAGCCTATGACAAAAACTTAGTCAATTAACCCTAATTGACAAATATATAAGTCACATTTGCCCTCCCATTTGCATAAGTTGGAATACATGAGATCACACATTCAAGCAATCAAGAGAATTCAAGCATTCAAGCATCCCTTTCAAGCATTGAGCATTCTCAACTCTCCCTTCAAGGCTAGGTGTTGCATTCAAGTTAAGGATTCAACCATTGAAGAGGAGATCCCTTTCAACATTCAATTCCATACAAGCAAATCTACCTACATTTCTATCTACAACCTCTCTTGAGGTGAATTACATTTCAGTCTTTCATTTACATTTACTTGCAAGTACTTTCTTTCATCATTTCGTTAATTCCAAAATTGGGGTTTGACCTGAAGGCAAACCCCCAATACCAACCCCTTTTCCTCTCTTTTTTGTGTGTATGTTGTAGGTGCGCAACTATGTTTGTAGTTTTGGACTCCATTTGCAGAGGCGGAAAAACCTTTTTCGTTTCATGGATTTTTTCAGAGGAACGTGTGCACTTTCAACACGGTCCTAACAAATTTTCTTCAAATTCATAGGGCGGCTTTGTCTCGACATATTATAGCCAAGTCTAGGTGCACAACTTCATCCCACGCTTCTATTTCAAGTTATAATCAGTTCTTTGCTACTTTTACAGTTAGTCTCAAAACACATAATTCATCCATTTTCCATTCTAAAAGAGGGGTTATCTTGTCATTTTAACACCATTATCAATTAATTTAGTATTCAATCTCTTCTCTAAGATGTTGGATCTAGTGAATGTCCCCCCTCTTTTAATGTAATGTGGATAAAGTGTTTGAAGAGAAATCCGCAGTGAAACTTTCATCTCTCCTCAGAGGGAAGAAAATCTTTCCTCTTGATCTCTCCATCATTCACTTTTTCCCACATCACAAAAACGTGATGAAGTTTACATCTATTATTTAAAAAAAAAATTCTAACAAGAATTGACATGTTCTTTTTTATATTTCAAAGCTAATTTTTTATTGTTGAAAAATGCTGAAAATCATGAGGTCTAGTTCCCACCAAAAAACAAAATATAAATGAACTTATTTTTTTTCTGATTTAAATATCCCAAATAGATAACATACATATGCAGTGCATGAAATAAATAAATTATTTTTCAATTTATATTTTCTTCGTTATAACATTTTAAAGTCCAATATACCCGAAATTTGACAATTTTCATCTCCCGCCATATTTTGTCTATTAAATTTATCTTAACCAAAAAACCAAAAATACCCTTTTGGAGATGACTCTCTCCTCTATTGATCCATATATATTCAAATCAGCCTCTTATCGAACATTACAATACCTCCTTGCAGTATTTTTAAATTAATATATATTAAATCTAATCAAAACATTATAAAATTTATATGAATAGATTCTTGACTTTGAGCTCTACAAAAGGGTATTTTTTTGTTTTTTGAATAATTTGAATTTTCTTGCAAAAAATTGTTGTAGAAGTGAAAATGTTTAGTAATTTTGAGAAATTTGGTGATGTGACTACCACTTAGGATGCCACCTAGGACGTTTTGGCTAAAACCCTTATGGTTGGATGCGTTTCAGTCGGAATGTTGAAGGTTGATGCATGTGGTCACCTTGGCGACCACACGTCAATCCTCATATAAATGAGTGGTTTTTTTTTGTTTTTAAAAGGGAAAAAAACAATAAACAAGTGTGAATTTATTTAATTGATTTTTGCATTCAATCATTTTTTTTTTGCAAAGAAGAATGAATTATTTGGGATAAGGGTTGAGTTTTTTCACATAAAGAAGAAAAGACTTCCAATTTTTTTGAGTAGATTGCGTATAAGGCTTCAAATGTTTTCAAGTATGTTGATTTTAAACTTTTTTTTTTTTTTTCTAATTTTTTGCAGTTTTTGTACTTTTTTATATAATTGAAATTAGTAATCTATCTATAACTTATAAATATTATATGTGAATTTTTTTATTATGGTATATGTGTTTGTGTACGTAGTTGAATTGAAACTGAAATCTAAAAAAATTGTGCAATTGGGAATAAAAGGAGTGGATCAAGGTTGTATGATCGAAAAAGGGACAATAAAATGAAAGGTCATACAAAACGTAGTCAAGAACAACCTGTTGATGTTCAATAAACTACAACTTAGGTATGGGATCAAATTGGTACTAGTCAATCTTGAATGTTTTTCTCTGGTATGGAAAATTTGATGGAGATGGATGATGATTCTCTTTTCAATGAAATTTCATCTGAAGATATGATACCCGAAAGCACATTAAAATTGCATTGTAAAAAAAATTGAGACACACATGAGCATAAATATTCATAAATAATGTTTGAAATCTAATGTAAAACACACACAGATAGACAAACAAGTAGACACATACATACATACATACATACATGCATGCATGCATACATACATACATACATATACATATACATACACACACACACACACACACACACACACACACACACACACACACACACACACACACACACACACACACACACACACACACACACACACACACACATATGTTAGTTAGATGAGAGGAGGAGGGGGTGAATCAAATAAGCTCACAATCCAATATATTCTTCAGATTCAACCTCGGTAGCCTTTACTTGATATGCAACAATGACAGTAAATCATTCAAACTCATAAACTGATAAACTTAAAACATCAAAACACATTTAACACCAGATTTAACGTGGAAACTCAAATAGGGAAAAAACACTGTGGGATTTTGGACCCACTAAGAAATATACTCTTCTAGAGTATGCTCGGTTAAAAGCCAATCCTATTACAAATTACATAAACACATTGCTAGATGTGACCTAGTTAAGGGATTTCCCTCAGATCTGTTAGAATCTTGCACTTTGTTAGAAGTGACCTTGTCAAAGGATTTCAAACACTCAACTAGAATGTTACCTTGCTAGAGGATTTACAAATAAGACTGTTAGGTCCACTCGATTAAGAGATTTCCTGTCACTTACAAAAAAAAATAACAGTAATTAAATATATCTGAAACTTCACATCTAAAATGCTAAAGCAGACTCTATGTGCTCAAAATAATCTTGTCATAAGACTTATCTTTCTCCTTGCTGGGCTTCTCAATCTATTCTACAATCAGATCTTCAATTTTCTGTGCTCGGTGATCACTTTTGTAGCATCACTGTTCTTCTATTTGCTCGCATAAGTTGTTCATCAACAATTCCTTATTTATAAGCAATTCCTAACCGCCTAATCTCCTTAATCACATTTCCCATGATTAATATTAGCCATCAAATCTTCAAACTTGATTAGGTACATTGAATCCTTCGATCTGAAAAATGTTTTATCTTGCCTTGGAACTTGTATTCCTTCCTTGGTACTTGTGCTAGGTTATGACCGTTCAATCTGTGTTGTAGATCTAGCTCTTGTATTTTCATTGTCGTAGATCCTCAACAAACTTCTTGCATGACATACCAATCATCTATACATCTCCAGCTCATTGGCATCCTTCATTTAAAATGTATTTATCCATCCAATGCGTTTTGTTACTGCTCAGTTGTTACTCGATTAATACTGAACTTTACTCGATAGACATTCTGCCTTCTTTAACCGATATCGATAACCTTGGTGTTTACCGACTAGCTCTTTGCTTGGTAAAATAGAACAATATGAAACCTTTACTCATCTACTACATGAGATCTTTTCTCCTTCTTAATCAGTCTTTGAATACACATATATAGGATATCAAAACAATCAAAATAACATAATCTCATCACTGACTAACTCGGTAATAGTTGCCCATTGAATAACTTATTATTCTCCATTTTCACATTCTTTCTGTGTCAGAAAATCAATTTCTTGACATCAATGACAAAATAATATTATTAAGATAGTAATCATCCTTTATCAATTATATCATCAATCTCCAACAACCTTCTCAATATCCTCATATCAACAAACCATTGTAATGCCAACTATATATATATATACATGTATACATGTATATATACATCTATATACATGTATACATGTATATACATGTATATATATCTATATATATATATACATGTATATAAATATAGATGCATGTATATATATACATGTATATATATATATACACATGTATATATATATATGTATATACATGTATATATATATATATTGTTAGGATTCCCAAAGATACTGAGAGGGGTGGGGGGGTGAATTAATATCTAATCAGTATATTAAATTTCTTGATTTAAAACATGAAAAGCATATCAAAATTGTGTACTGGTAAACAAGAAATAATGCAGTAAATAAGAATAACAACCACAACATGAAAAGCACACCATAACACAATATTTTAACGGGGAAACCCGGTGTGGGAAAAACCTTGATGGGATTTGTGACCCATAATATTCGCTTACTGGCTAATAAGGGAATATTACTGTTACAATAGGGGCCTGCACATGCAGGAAGGCCAAGTGCCTAGAGCTTACTACTCAATTACAAAGGAAGTCACACTGACTTAAAAAAATGGATTATATAAATCCAATGTCTTGTACTGCTTCAGATAAGCATCTGCTATGCCAGATTCAGTACCGGTTTAAGCTCTGCTACAACATAAACCTTTAACCAATAATTCACATTCTCTTCCTCTTCTTCTACAAAAATGATCTACAATGATCTCATACATATATGAGTCATATTACAATCCTCCATGTTGGCTTTACAAAATTTTTTACAATTAATTACAAAATGCATTTACACAAAATTGCTATTGGCCAGGGTGTCGATGTATTGTATGCCAGTGTAGAGTCTGCCTGTGTCGGTGCCTGCCGGTATCACATGATTGCAAGGTTGCCATCAATGACAATATCTTCAATCACCTACAATTTCTCATTGGAGTGTGCATTTGCCAACAATCTCCCCCTTTGGCATTGATGGCAACACTCATGAGAAAAATTTCAAGAATGTATCCAAAATTTGAAGTCCAAAAAGTTTGCCAGAATTGTACCAAAAATTGTACCGGATGTGTACCCAAAATGTATGCTGCTCCCCCTCAGTTGATGATGTCTTTTCTGATCATTTTTCTCATCTCACTACTCCCCCTTTGACATCAATGACAAAGGTTTTCATTCACTGTCAGTGGAGTCCTGCTTGAATTCTTGTAACTGGTGGGTTACAATCTGAAAGATATCCATCAAAATCAAATTTATACCATTACTGAATGTTTTGCTACCTTTTATTACCTCTTGTGTTCTCTGCACTGTACTGGTGAGTATGTGCATTTTCTCTTCCATTGTCTTCAGTCTGGGAACCAGAGCCTCAGATATTTCTTTTCTCAAAGAAATGAGGTATTCTAGTCTTGGACCAAGTCTGCATTTCAAGTCCTTTGCTTTATCCTTTATTCTCTGTTTGTCATTCTCTAACTTCTTGATTTTGTCTTCTAGCTCTGCAATCTTCTTTTCTATCTCCAAAAATCAATCCGATGATCCTATCAGATTGTCAACAATATTGTTAATCTTGTCTTGTGCTTTGCTGATTTCCTTATCAAGGTCTTCTGTTAAGACATTTGTCTTGCAAGTGTCCCTGTACAGTTTCTTGAAGTCAAAAATTATTTCTCCAAGTTCCGGTAATAGGGTATCCATTTTATCCTCATTCTATTTCACAATTTCCTCAAAGAATTTCTCTTTTTCCTTAATCATTCTTTCTTTAAATGTATCCTCATTTATTTGATCAACAGTCAATATGTTGCCGGTGATGAACTTAGACAATGTGTCTAGTTGACTTAAAGAATCCTTATTATCAACAATGCACTTTGGTGCTATCAATTTAAGAATTGGAATTGTATCATCAATAGCCTTATAGGCTTGTGCATTACATTCTGTGATCTTCTTTATTGAATCCAATAAGACCTCTGTTATATTTATAGGTTAGAATTCTACCATAGAAGTACCAGATGATTGTCCAACTGTCTTCACAATAGCCTTGCTACTGGTTGTGGTAATTACCTTGCTTGATTCGACCTCTGGTAGGTCAGTCTGTATTTGCATTTCTATAAACAAAGGTTTAGGCTTTTCAGTTTGGGCCGGTGGCACTGTCACTGTCAGAACTTGTGCTTCAACCTGTACCTATTCTGGTTTCTCTATCTGTTTCTCAGAAGGTTTCTCTAAGCTTTCAACTGTCGATTTCTCAGATGTAGTCTCAGTTTGTACCTTTGTACTTTCCTTTGCAGATTCATATAATGGTTTTTCAGTTGTATCTACCGGTTTCTCAGTGGTATCCTCTGCCGGTTGTTCTGTAGGTTTTTCTATGCTTATCTCAACCTCTGTAGTTGGTGACTCATTAGTCACATCTGTCCTCTTGTCCTCAGTGGTTTCTTTGTCAACCACAACATTTACTTCCTGAGTGTTAATATTTACAGTATACAAAACTTCAGACTCAGGATTAGTATCCTCTAATGGAGTCTCCATACTCTCTGTGGTCGATTGACTGTCAGTAGTTTGTGCTGGTGGAGTATCTAAAGGAGGTGGGGGCATATTGTCAGTTATTTTAAGGCTTGGAGGACCACCTACCTTACCTTTTCCCTTATCTCTGTCCTTTTGATATACCCTGATGGTTTTAGGTCTTTTTAATTCTTCCTCTTTTTCTTTTTCTACAAAGAATATATCCCATCCATCTGATGTATCTTCTGTGACTTCTTTCACTCTACCAACCATTAGTGCTACATGTCGGTGAGTAGTGGAGAACACTGTCCGGTTTGCTTCACTAATTAGTTTATCTATTTCATTAGTTGAGTTGACTGGATGTACTGCAAGTAATTTCTCAATCTTAATTTTCTTGTCTAACTCAATGATGGCTAACCTTCTAGCTTCTAATCTCCTATACAGATCATTTGGTATTTCATCAATAATTTGCATCAAAAATTTCTTATAAATATCTAAGTGTAAGATTATACTATTCTTTATGCTTTCCTTGTCATCAGCTGATAGTGCATTGTATATTTTGTTGATGTTCTTCAACTTACCATCCTCTATAATTTCTCTCAAGAGTTTATCCAGTGGAGCAATATCCTATTTTACCTTCTTTTTCTTAGGAGTCATTTTCTTTGTTGGAGGCCTTACTGGCTGTTGTTTTTGTCTGGTTTTCCTAGGTGTAGTTGATGGTACCGGTGAGGGTTTTCTTTTTCTATCTACCCTTTTAAATACTATGGGTATATCACTTTTAGAAGAAGTTCCAACTGGTGAAAGGTGAGTTTCCGGTACTAGTTTGTCTCAAAACATCTTCCTTGATTGCTTTAGCCTACCGGGTTCCTTTCCTTACGGTTGCTTCAACTTTCTTAACTCTTTTCCTTGATTGAATTCTACTTTCTATTGTTTTAGCATTTCCATAAACTTCCTCAGTAGGTTCCTTGGGTGCTTCAAGGAGGGATTTTGCATAAGTTTCAATAATATTGTCATCTATCTCATAGCCCATTTCAGTTACCCAGATAGTTCTAGGGACAACTGCCTCCATCCAGATTTCATCTTTCTTGATTACAAATTAGATTTCTTTCTTATATTTATCCACAATAGCTTGTGAAAGTCTTACTCTAGTTTTCATTCAGGCCTTTAATGTTTGAAAGTATTCATGTAAGTTTTTCTCTTGGTTTTCTCCCATGTTGCTCAATAGATCCAACAGTTGTTTTCCTACCAAAATGTCAAAACCAAAATCTCTTGCACCAATACTGGGTACTTGTTTAGTTATGTACAACATTAGACAAACAAGCAAGTTTCCAAATTTGAATGTTCCTTTCTTATCCCTTTTAATCTTTCCCAGGTTGTCTATCAACTCATCTTTGAGCCATTCACATACATCTATCCTTGCATTATCATTAACCATATCATAGGCACTTTTGATACATAAGCTAGAAACTGAGTTCAACCTATTTGCATGTGTAGCCTTATAACCTAAGATCATACTGATAAATCTGACATTGATGTCTTTTACATCGTTTACCCTTAGAGACCTTTTATCAAATGTTGCACTGGTTAGGTTTATCACTATGTCATTTGAGACCTTCTTTGTTTTGTCAGGTCTGCTACCAGTGGAAGGTAACCCTGTTACAACTTTTACGACTTCTTTTGTGATTTTATGGATTGAATCCAACTAGAAAAATTCACCATGAACTCTGCTTAACACAATCCTTATAATATCCTTCGGAAAATTTGGGATACTAAGGATTTCAGTAAAACCTAGGGTTTCCACTATTTTATGTTCCAGCTTGACATTTCCAGACTCATCACAAATCGCAGTCCTATACATATTCTTAATCTCACCATCACCCAATTCCTCAATATGACAATGTATATACATCCTAGGGTCTTCAACATATACTACTCCCTTAGAAATTTGAGAAAATGCACCTATGCTATCATCTTTCTTTGCAATTTCGAGAACCAGTTGGAATACGGGTCTAGGGCGCTTAACAACCTCAACAACATTAGGGTTTGCAATAAATTCAGGAGTGGATGAAGATGCCATAGCTATAAATACCTCAATCTGCCTTAAGGATGAATTCTTTGATGGATTGCTTCACTTCTTCGCTTAGAATGCCTTCGCTTAGGAATTTTTGCGCTCTCAAAGATTTGAATGCTCAGTGAATGAAAAAGGAGCCAAAACATTTGCTTTATAATGTTTTTTTCTCCAACTACCACATTTAACGCTCGCCGATTAAGTGACAACTTAACTCATTTGCCGGTATAGAAGTAATTTCAACTTCTCACCATCAACCGAGGGAATAATAGCATGTTTTTCATTTTGTTGCTAAACCCCCAAAAGATTTTCCTTTAGTTAGATGAAGAGTCTCCTTCTGGTGGAGTGTTACTTTGTTCTGCCAGTGGAGGGGTATTTCCTTCAACATTTTGATCTGACTTTTTGATCCATTGTTTTGAGAATTCTTGTTTTACCTCTTCAACCTTTTCTTTACCTTTCAAGCTAGGACCTTTGTTATTTGCCGGTGGTGCCTTCTACAAAATTTTGCAATATGTCCAATCTTGTTACAAACATAACAAGTCACATTGTTTTTTTGAATAGCTTTCCCATAACCTATGCTGGTATGTGTTTTGCATTGATTACATAAGTGTCCAAATCTTCCACAAACATAACATCTTACATTCATTCTGCAATTTTCTAAATTATGACCAATTTTGTTGCACTTAGAACATTGACCAGTGGGCGTATTAGTGTTCTGATGATTTCTAGATCTACACTGATTTTCTCTATGACCATACTCATTAAAATTAAAGCATTTCCCATTGAATTTGTAAGCATTAGGTTGTCTTACCGGTTTGTTATGATCATGATTGTTTGCAGTATCGTAGCTTTCACCAACTTCAAAGCCAAGGCCATTTGTATCACCATTAGGTTTCTGATTCTTCAGCATGTCACCAAGTTCTTCTGAGCTTTTCTTGAATTTCTCCTTGTGTTGATTTGCAACAGTGAGTTCATTCTCCAAGATTCCTTTCTGTCTCATTAGTTCAGTTATATCATTTTGTGTATGCATTAGATCTATCTTCAACATATCATTTTCATGACTGAGTCTTGTGTTTTCATTTCCAGCATTGTTTAGTCTTCTAACCAATTCTTCTTCATTCTTCTTTCTATTTTCATTTTCTTTACAAAATCTCATAGTCATATCTTGCATCTCATTCTTCATTGAAGTGTTTTCTTGTCTCAACTTGTTCACAATATCATTAAGAGTTTCCTTTTCATCTTCATTATTTTGCATCTTTTCACAAAGTTCTCTTCTCTTGTTTCTTGCAATAGCAAGATTTTCTTGAAATGCTTGAATAATATCCTGTGCAGCCTTTAGATCATCTTCAAGTTTGATATTCTTTAACTTTTCTGCATCATAGTCTGAAAGAGCTATTTCCAATTGCTTACTCAAGTTTTCCATCTCTACCGGTGTCAAGATCTTCCTCAAGCTATTAGGATTTTGAAAATAGAGGACCAAGCTCTGATACCAATTGTTAGGATTCCCAAAGATACTAAGAGGGGGGTGGGGGGTGAATTAGTATCTAACCGATATATTAAATTTCTTGATTTAAAACATGAAAAGTATATCAAAACTGTGTACTCGTAAACAAGAAATAATGCAGTAAATAAGAATAACAACCACAACATGAAAAGAACACCATAACATAGTATTTTAATGAGGAAACCTGGTGTGGGAAAAACCTCGGTGGGATTTGTGACCCACAATATTTGCTTACTGGCCAATAAGGGAATATTACTGCTACAATAGGGGCTTGCACATGCAGGAAGGCCAAGTTCCTAGAGCTCACTGCTCAATTACAAAGGAAGTCACACTGACTTACAAAAATGGATTATATAAATCCAATGTCTTGTACTACTTCAGATCAACATATGCTATGCCAGATTTAGTACTGGTTTAAGCTCTGCTACAACATAAACCTTTAACCAACAATTTGCATCCTCTTCCTCTTCTTCTACAAAAATGATCTACAATGATCTCATACATATATGAGTCATATTACAATCCACCATGTCGGCTTTACAAAAGTTTTTACAATTAATTACAAAATGCATTTACACAAAATTGTTGTCGGCCAAGGTGCCGATATTCTTTTTTTTGGTGCCGGTGTAGAGTCTTCCTGTGCCGGTGCCTTCCGGTATCACATGATTGCAAGGTTTCCATCAATGACAATACCTTCAATCACCTAAAATTTCTCATTGGAGTGTTCATTTGCCAACATATACATGTATATATATATATATACATGTATATATATACATGTATATATATATATATATATATATATACATGTATATATATATACATGTATATATATGCACACACACATGTATATATGTATACACACACACACAAGAACATGATAAAAAATTGATTAATTTAATATATCCCTTTAATTTTTGAACTTAAAAAAAATTAAGTTATACCTGGTCTCCAACATTTGCATCATGTACATGCATAGTAGAAATCCAAGTACATAAATTTTGTTAATAAACTTTCCCAAAAATTTAATCTAATGAGCTCTTAAGAACATGGTAAAAAACAATTTTAATCTTTAATATATATCCCTTTAATTTGAACTTACAAAAAATCTAAGTTACATACTTGGTCTTGAACATCTCCACCATGTACATGCACTGTAGGAATCTGAGATTAAGAGATACGTGATCATGGAACTTGCAATGTAGAAATTTTGTTAAATTTTTTTTCCTGAAATTTATAAATCAATTAATTTAAAAATATATATCCCTTTAATTTGAACTTAAAAAAATTAAGTCACCTTTGTCTCATGATGAATAGGATCAATAGGTGTCTGCAAATCTCCATATATGGAACCTAGCATAATACCCTAGTTCATGTATATAATTCAAAAATAAAAAAATATACCTCTAGAATATAAAAATCATAATTCAAATTATAGAAAGCTATCTAGTTTTTAAAATTAATTTAAATTTATACCTTATTTACAACATGTAATTCTCTCTCGATCCTATTGATGTCAAAAGTACTTAAGGAGCTCATTGCACTATCACCAACAAGGTCTGTATCCATAAGCAGACTAGTATAAACTCCCCGAACTCCGGTATTAGATACAATAGAATCAACTGATGTATGAATAGGAGGAGGTGTATCTTGGTCAACTATTGTATGTTGGGGAGAGGCTATAGGATGTGCAAAAATATCCTCCTGTCTCACTTCACCCTGAGAATCTCCAACACCACCATGGCTAGTAGGAGTTGATGATCTACCAAGAAATCGTTTGATATATGATGATACATCATGTAGAGGGATCCCATGTTGTGAAGAAATACATTGATATGTATCAAAAAGATCACTCGATAGACATGCACTCATTTGACACAAAGGATCAACCTCAGTCAGTTGTGCAACATCAATAGGCGATGGTATGTCAACTCGAATATAAGGATATAACTACTAGATGTATCATTGATAAGATGAATGCTAGTATGAGAATGAAACAAATATATGCCAACATGATCAGATGACATATGGTCAACCTGAGTTGCAATAGTAGCAATAATGGAAAAAATATATCGTCGGGTGTCATCAACTGCACTATTTGCTGCATGTGAGAGTTCCAAATGTTTTGGAAGAACCAAAAGGTTTGGACCAACCAATGCCCAATTATTAGCAGGTTTTGACACATTAGGTTGTCTAAACTTATTTGAAAACCTACCTCTCCATTACCCAACATGCACAAGATAATCTGTATAGTTTACATCGTAGTGTAAATGAAACTCTGCAAATAGATGTTTGCAGAAATAGGGGGGCAACTCATCCTTTTAGGGCCACCTATGATGAGTGCCCAACCATCTATGATATATAAAAGGTGCCACAAGTACATCCATGCACATCGTAGTAAGATAACCTCTTGTTCTCTCTTTCCCCTGATAAAATGGGAACATGCTCTTAATATTTTTAATAGAAACATCATTATTGATGGTTTTCCATTTTTTACCACCAAAAACACTACGTAAAAGAGAAGTATAGAAAGCATCGATACTAAGGTCATCATATGGGTTATATGATTGAGCAATGTCAATCATATGTAGCAACTCATCTCTAATAATGATTTCCCTGTCTCTATTTGGAAGGACATGGGTGTTGTTCAATGTATGTTCCAGTTGCTATAAAGCATGCTGTAATGTTTGGATAGTTTCGGAAAAAATACATTCCCCATCATTGACAAGTTTTGCAGACCGATGTGATGTTTGCTCACTACCAGGGTGCACACTAGGTTCATATTCAATATGATTTGAACTATGATTTTCCATGATGATATGCAAAATAGATATTTGCATGCACATACATTACAATTTAAAAGAAAAAATTTAAATTTAAACTAGAAATATATATAGAACACCTTTTAATTTCAAGAAACATGAAATACAGTGCAATTTTAAAAAAAAGCTCTAACCATACATAAGATTTAAACATAGCATTGCAAACATATAGAACATAAATTAAATACATAACATTTAAACATATTAGAAAGAAATTTAAACATCTTAATGGGACTTAAGGGGTTTTATGTCATAATAGGTCATCTTAAGGGGTCTTAAGGGGTTTTATGTCATAATAGGTTCTATCCTGTCATAATAGGTCCTATTATGTGATAATCATTCCTATTATGTGATAATCGGTCCTATTATGACATAATGCCTCCTTAATAGGTCCTACTAAGGCATATACTGTCTCTTAAGGGCTCTTAAGGGGTTTTATGTCATAATAGGTGACCTTAAGGGGTCTTAATGGGTTTGATGTCATAATAGGTCCTATTATGTGATAACCAGTCCTACTATATCATAATAGGTCCTATCATGTCATAATTGGTCCTATTATATCATAACAAGTCCTATTATGATATAATACCCCTTAACTGGTTCTACTAAGGGGTATAATATCATAATAAATCCTCTTAAGGGTTCTTATGACATAATAGGACCTATTATGTGTTGGCATTGCATGAAGATTGCATTGATGAAGTATAGTATTGTCATTGAAGTCAATAGTAATCGGTAATGAAGTTGTATTGCAACTAGTAGTGATGCATTAATGCAACTGGTAGTAAAGCAGTGAAGGCAACTGATATTGGTATTGTTATTCAAGAAGAGTGATCAATCGATAACCCTAACCAATTGATATGCCGAACCCTAACTGATTGAGCTTGGAGAATCGGTTGTGATGATCTATGACCAAATGATGGTCAAAGACGAAGATGCCATGTAAGCATGATACACATGATGAGTTTCAAAGTGGTTTTGGTGTGTGAAGATAACAATTTATCTTGGGAATGAGAAAATGCATAGCATGAAGTGGAAAACACATGATGAGCTACAAGATTCAATGTTCGGTGATCCAGGAGTGGTTGATGCTGTCTAGAACAATGTGTAGTTGATTGCTATGTAATCCAATGGTTATGATTGAACCAATATGTTTGTAATCTCTATGAGATTTGTAGGTTTTGTGCTATGTTACTGACCTATTGTATTTGTATTTAAGGTCGATGAGTTGTTTGTAATTGTGATGGAAATTTGGTTAAGTGTGGTATTGTGATTGTTGCCAAACTAGAAGGAGTGTCTACAGAATGTTGTGAAGGCAGATAGGAGAAGAAAATGATCTGATTAAGCAGAGAAGTGCTATTACCAGATCAAAAAAGACCTTGTTGTTCTCTAACTATTACAACAGTTAAATCCCCTAACTGGATAAGCTTTAACAGGCTTGGTGTTGTTTAAATCCTCTAACTAGGTGGTCCATTATCTTGGATTTGAAATCCTCTACCGAGGTTACTCCTAACAGGGTATTACCTTTAACAGGGTATTGTAGTCAATCCCTTAACTGGGTGGTCCCTAGCCGAATCTATTCTTAACAAGACATTATTGTATAAGCTTATAACAAGGCTCAGCTCCTAACGGGGTGAACTTCAGAAGAGTTCAAAATACTTGTGGGTATTCATCCCTGTCGTGGTTTTTCCCATTTAGGTTTCCACATAAAAAATCATTATGTCAAGTGGTGAATGATTTTGTGGATGTGTTTTGATATGGTTGGTATGATTAACTGGTAAAGCCACTTAGATATCTTTAGATGACTGGAAGTGATATGAAATGAGCTATTTCTGATGTTAGTAAAAAAGTTTAGTGTTTTGGTTAAATGGCATGTGAGTTTCAGATCTATTGCATTATATCTTTGATGTTTTGGTCAACTAGTAAAGTTTGACAGTGTAGTTGCAATTTTTGATACAGTGACTAAACTGGTTAGTTTAGCAAGTTGTTTCTGAGTTGGGATTAAGTTTGGTGAAAGATTAGTTTGTTTTCTATATACTAATTCAACCCCCCCTCTCAGTAGTTGACTGGATCATTATAGTTTCATCATATTATCAATTGGTATCAGAGCATTTAAGGTCCTCTTGTGTTTAAGCCTAATAGCTTGAGGAAAAGACCTAGGAGAACATGATGAAGAAAGAAGGTCAGAAGTTTAATTGAGAAAACTATAGAATTTGGATTGATAAGATAAAGATCTATATCAAGAGCTTAGGAAGTCAATATTGGGAACATGATGTTACTAAATATAACTTGCCTAGTGGGATTTTGTCAGATGATCAAAAGAAGGAGCAACAGGAGAATAATCAAGAATTGGACCATTATCAGTTCCTTGTCAGATTCATAGTATGTTGATGTTCATGGATTGGAGACTACCTGTGAAGTATGGAAGAAACTGGAAGATATTTATAGCAGTAATGAGCATGTTAAGATTGCCAAAGAAGAGAGTCGGAGAGGTAAATTTGATGTTATGTGGATGGTTGAAGGAGAAAACATTCAATAGTATGGTCAGAGGATCAAGAAGATAGTTGGAGAGATCAAAAGTTCTCGAGGTACAGTGGAGGATACCACAGTGGTTAGCAAGGTGTTGAGAACCCTTCTACCAGTCTGCACTATTCGAGTTGCAGCCATTCAGGAACTCAAGTCTATTGATAAAACAAAGGTAACTCTTGACTCCATCATTGGTAAATTAATTGCATTTGAATTAAATAGCTTTGATGGAAGTGTTGAGAGATCATAATATGTATTTAGAGCCTCAGTTCCTACCCTACTGGTAAGGAAAAACAGAGAAGTGAGCTACAGTCACAAGTCTAGATCCAATAGAGAGGTAGATGATGAAGATAGTCTGATTGAGCTTAAAGCATTGTTGGCCAAGCAGTTACCTAGAGGTACCGGTAAGTACAGAGGTAAATTACCTTTGAAGTGTTTTGTATGTAACCGGATTGGACATATTGCTGCTAACTGTCCTAATGGAGATAATGAGCAAAAATGTGAGGAGTATAAGAAGTATAAAGGAAAAGGTAAAAGAGATTGTCTCATTGGAGTGGATGGAGGAATTATAGATGAGGAATCTTAGGAAGATGCAATTGAGGAAATTTTCTTTGTTTCTATTAAAGAAGAGACATCAGATCAGAAGGCATTAGTCTCTTGCATGGATAATTTTGAAGACTGGATTATAGACAGTGGTTGTTCACACCACATGACCGGTGACCAGAGTAAGTTTCTTACTTTGAGAAAATTTAATGGAGATGTTGTGAGATTTGGGAATGACTCATGCTACATGGTGAAAGGAAAGGGATCCATATTTTTGAATGGAAAAAGTAGTGCAGATGATGTCTACTGGGTTGAGGGACTTAAACACAATATTTTGAGTGTTGCTCAACTCAATGACAAAGGTTACCCACTAGAATTCAAGAATGGAGTTTGCAAGATTTATGGAAGCAAAGGTGAACTGATTGCAACCGACAAACAGACTAAAGGTAACTTGTTTCAGTTAAGCTCTAAAGTCATCAGTTGTTTAATTGCAAAAGTAGAAGATCGTTAGCTTTGGCATCAAAGATTCTGTCATGTAAATTTTGATAACATTGTAAAAGTTAGCAAGTCCAAATCAGTAAGAGGTTTGCCACAGTTGGACAAACCGGTGAATTATTTGTGCAAGGAATGTCAGTTAGGGAAGATGACATCCTCAACCTTCAAGAGTAAATATTTCTTAGCAGAACATTTGCTAGATTTGGTTCACACCGACCTTTGTGGACCAATGAGGGCTAGGAGTATTCAAGGTGATCGATATTTCATAATTTTTACTGATGACTACTCAAGGATGATGTGGGTCACATTATTGAAGACAAGACATAAGCATTTAGCAAGTTTAAGGCATTCAGAGCCTTAATTAAAAATGAATGTGGAAAGAAGATAAAGTTCTTAAGAACTGATTAAGGTGGTGAATTTACTTAAGAGGAATTCACTAGATATTATGAAGACAATGGAATTAAGAGGTAACTTTTTGCACCTAGGACACCACAATAGAATGGTATTGCAGAAAGGAAGAACCGACCAGTTATTGAAGTTGCTAGGACTATGCTAATTGAAGGAGGTGTAGCTAAGACATTCTGGAGAGAAGTTGTCAGCATAGCTGTTTACACAATGAATTGGATATTGGTTAAAAGAGGTAAGGATAAAACTCCCTATGAGTATTGGTATGGTAGATCACCTAATATCAGTTACTTTAAGATTTTTGGTAGCAGATGTTTTATCAAAAGAGGTGATTATATTGGTAAGTTTGATGCCAAGAGTGATGAAGGCATATTTCTTGGTTACTCACAAGTGTTACAACAACTGGACCAAGAAGATCATTGAAAGTGTAAATGTCTGAGTTGATGAGTTTCCTGAGAAATTAGAAGAAACCGGTGAGGAGAAGGAGGAGGAAGAACCTTACACACTATTTTTGGAATCGAAATTGGTAAAGCCAAAAGTTGGTGAACAGAACAAAGAAGACCCAGTTCAACCGGACTAGGGTGGTCCTGCAAAAGAAGAAGAAAGTGAAGAAGAAGAATAACCTCGAAATCAAGATCATGTCATTCCAAGGTATGTTAGAATCAATCATAACCTCAATCAGATTATTGGAGACATGAATGTAGGTGTGCTAACAAGAACAAGGCTTAGAGAGAACTCATGTATGATTTCCACCATTGAGCCTAGAACTGCAAAATAAACATTTAGAGATGAAGACTGGATTAAGGAAATGGAAGAAGAACTTGACTAGATAGAGAATAAAAATACTTGGTCATTGGTACCCAGACCAAAGAACAAGAATGTAATAGGTACAAAATGGGTATTCAGAAATAAACTGAATGAAGATGGAGTAGTGGTCAGAAACAAAGCCAAACTGGTATGCAAAGGATATGCACAAGAAGAAGGTGAAGACTATGGTGAGACATTTGCACCAGTTGCAAGATTGGAAGGAGTAAGGACTCTACTTGCATTTGTAGCATACAAAGGATTCAAAGTATATCAAATGGATGTTAAGTCAACATTCCTAAATGGAATATTGGAAGAGGAAGTCTACATTGAACAACCAGATGGTTATACTTTAACTGTAGAAAAGGACATGGTGTGCAAATTACATAAGGCATTATATGGATTGAAGCAAGCACCAAGAGCATGGTATGAAATATTTCACTCTCACTTGCTTAAGATAGGTTTTCAGAGAACCAGTGAAGATAGTAACATATATCTCAAGTTAGAAGGAGATAATATACGGGTAAGTGAGGTATTTGGGGGTGATATCATTTTTGGAGGAAATGATGATATGTGTCATGAATTTGCTAATGAGATGAATAATGATTTTGAGATGTCACTGGTAGGTGAGATAAATTTTTTCATAGGTCTGCAAATCCAACAAATGAAGGAAGGCATTTTCATCACACAGTCCAAATATGTGAAAGAAGTATTGAAGACTTTTGGAATAGGAGAATGTAAACCAGTTGGAACACCAATGGTTATATGTTGTAAATTGTCTAAGGAATATGACTCTGCATCAGTGGATGAAAATGAGTATAGGTCCATGATAGATAAACTACATTATGTTGTCCACAACAAACCAAACATTGCTCATGCTGATGATATGATGAATCAATATTGATCCGGATAACTACTAAGAGGGGGGGTGAAATAGTAGATAGAAAAAAAACTAAACTTTCACCAAAATCAAACCGAACTCATAAATCAATCACTAAACTAATTGATTCAAACACTGTACTATAAACTATGACTCCACTGTCAAGTTTACCGGTTAACTAGAATACCAATATATAGTGTAACAGATCTGAAACATATACTATTTAACCAAAATATCAAACCACTTTACTAACATTAGTAATAACACATTTTAGATCACTTTCAGTCATCTAAACACATCTGAGTGGCTTTACCAGTTAAACAGATTAACCATATCAAAACATAACCACAAAAACCATTGACCATTTGACACAATGATTTTTGACGTGGAAACCCAAATGGGAAAAACCACGGTGGGGATGAATACCCACAAGTATTTTGAGATCTTCTGAATTTCACCCTAATAGGAGCCAAGCCTTGTTAGAAGCTTTACAAAAATATCCTGTTAGGAACATATCCGGTTAAGGACCACCCAGTTAAGGGATTGACTGTAATACCCTGTTAAAGATAATACCCTATTAGGAGTAACCTCGATTGAGGATTTCAAATCCAAGCTAATGGATCACCTGGTTAGAGGATTTAGAAAACACCAAGCCTATTAAATCTTACCCGGTTAAGGGATTTAACTGTTGTAATTGTTAGAGAACAACACAGTTTTTGTTGATCTGGTAATGACACTACTTTGCTTGATTAGATCCTTTTCATGCTCCTATCTTCCTTCACACATTCTACATATACTCCTTCTGGTTCAACAATCAATCACACTAACACACTTAACCGAAATTGCCAACACTACTACAAAACAACTCATTGACCTTATAAGAAAAACAATAGGTCGATAACACATCACAAAACCTAAAATCTCATAGAGATTACAAAAAAATTAGTTCAAACATGATCATTGGATTACATAGCAATCATCTGCACATTGTTCAAGACAACCTTGACCACTCCTAGATCACCGCACATTGGATCCTGTAACTTATCACACAGTTTCCAATTCATACAATGCACTCGCTCATTCCCAAGATAAAACATTTTTCTCTACACACCAAAACCACTTTGAAAATCATCACGTGCATCATGCATACGTGGCATAATCATCTCCAATCACCATTCGATCATAGATCAACACAACTGATTCACCAAGCTCCATCGATTAGGGTTTAACATATCAACAGGTTAGGGTTACTGGTTGATCTCACTGCTATAATAGTAATACTGGTTTCCTTAACTTTCTCAACTATTGGTTGCATTACTGCATCACTACCAGTTGCAATACAACACTATTACTGGTTACAATTGACAACACTTATACTTCATTAATGCAATCTTCATGCAATGCTAACAATCTTACCCCTTTGTCTCATTGATGATCAATTGAATGTCTCCCTCTCTTCCATCCCCTTGACCTTGGAAATAAAAAATGCTATTTTCTCTTTTGATGGTAATAAAGCGCCTAGCCCAGATGGTTTCCCCATGTTCTTCTTTCAAGATTTCTGGGATATTGTCGGGAAAGATGTCTCCAATGGAGTCAAGGAATTCTTTGGGGCCAGAATTTTTTTGAAAGAAATCAATTGCACTTTCATTTCTCTCATCCCCAAAACCCAAGGTGCTGACTCTATGGACAAACTTAGACCCATTAGTTTATGCAATTCTTTTTATAAGGTTATCTCCAAGGTTCTTACTACTAGGCTTCTGTCTATCCTTCCTACTTTGATTAATCACCAGCAGAATGGTTTTGTCCCCAGAAGACAAATTCTTGACTCTATTATAACTGTCCATGAGAATATCCACTCTTTGGTTAAGCAAAGAAGTAGGGTCTAATCCTCAAGCTTGATCTTTCCAAAGCCTATGATAGGGTTGACTGGCCTTTTTTAGTAAAGGTTCTTATGGCTTTTGGTTTCTCCACTAGAGATATTGACCTCCTCAGCCAACTTATCACCTCTGCCTCTTTTTCAGTTCTTGTCAATGGTTCACCTTCCTCCTTTTTCCAAGCTTCTAGAGGATTAAGGCAAGGGGATCCCGTATCCCCCATCCTCTTCATCATCATGGCATAATGTTTTGGAAGGTCAATGGAAAAAATGGTTTTGCAAGGCTCCTTTAAGGGACTCCAACCTTCCTCTGTTGACCTCATTTGCTCCCACCAACAGTTTGTCAATGATACTATCATCATGGGGGATTCGAGCATATTTGAAGCTAAAATCTTGAAGAGTACTCTTAGTAACTTTGCCTCAGCTTTTGGTTAGCTTATTAATTGGGTCAAAAGTGAAGTTTTCTTCATTAATACTCCTGAGAGAAGACACCAGAGAATCAGTAGAATCCTGGATTGTAGGATTGCTGATCTTCTAGCAACCTATCTTGGCCTCCCCATGGCCATCACACCTCATGATCTTTTTTGGAGTTCTCTAGTAGATAAGTTTCATAAAAAACTAGCTGGTTGGAAAAGAGTCCTTTTAAGTCAGGCTAGAAAGCTCCAACTTCTTAAAGCCTCTCTTCAAAGTATTTCAATCTATGCACTAAGTCTCTTCAGAATTCCAGTAAAGTATGCTAACGCTATCGAGAAAATTCAAAGAAAATTCCTATGGTCTGGGGTTGAGGACAAAAAAAGAATGTCTCTGGTGGCTTGAGACTAGGTTTGTAGACTGAAAAGCTGAGGTGTTCTGGGCTTGAGGAAAATCCTAACCTTAAATGAAGCTCTTCTGTCAAAATAGGTTTGGAGAATGTTCCATGTAGATACTGAATGGTGCAAAATATGACAAAGTAAGTACTCTCTTCTTTCCTCTTCTCTTTCTTCTTTTGTTAATTTGGATCTCAGTATTAATGGATCCCATATATGGAACCATGCCTCTAAGTGTAAAGAAAGCATTGCTAAAGGAGTGATCTGGAAAGTAGGAAATGATAGGAAAGTCAAATTTTGGGAGGATCCCTGGCTTTTTGATAAACCCTTGACTGAATTCAATGAATGCCCCCCCCCTTGCTCCCTCCTGTATTAAAAATTTTGGCTCCTCAATTGCTGATTACTAGATTGGTAACAAATGGCAAAATATTGAAAGTATCCATTCTAGCCTTTCCAAGCTCAAGATTCATCTATCTTTGGTCTGGCTGAATAAAGAGGAAGACTCTCTTATCTGGAAATATGAACCCAAAGGTTCTCTTACTGTTTCTTCTATTTACTGTGTCCTTTCCTCCATCCCTCATGGTAATCCTTATTGGTCTAAAGCTTGGATTAAGGGTTTAACCCCCAAAATCAATTTCTTTTACTGGACCATCCTTCAAAATAAAATCTTGATCCTAGAAAACCTTAAGAGCAGAGGCTTCGCCTTCCCTAATAGATGTCCTTTGTGTCTCCAGGAAGAAGAGTCTGTGGACCACCTGACCATTCACTGTTCCTATTCTGCTTCTGTCTGGGAAAGATTTCTAAAAAGTTTTAGCATTGACTGGGTGTTTCCTAACACAATTAGTGACCTGTTTTCCTCCTGGAATTTTCATTGGATTAACTCCTTCTTGAGATCTCTGTGGCAGCTATCTCTCCCTCACATCCTGTGGGGATTATGGAAAGAAAGAAACAATCGTATCTTTAGAGACCTATCCCTCAATCAAGACATTGTGTTCTAGAAAATTCAATGAGTGATTGTGGAAAATATTGGGATCATGGAGGGCCCCTGTTTCTTGAACAACCCTTTGGAATCTATCATCTTAAGCTCATGGAATTTGAAGGTTGCTGACAGCCCTGACCCCAACCATAATAAAAGACTTGAAGCTAGATGGCAAACCCCTCATCATGGTTGGTTCAAAGTTAACTTTGATGGTGCTGCAAAAGGAAACCCGGGCCCAGCTGGTTGTGGAGCTATTCTTAGAGATGATAAAGGAAACTGAAAGGAAATGGTTGCTATCTGTATTGGAAGCCAAAAAAATCATAAAGCTGAAGCCATGGCAGCTTTGCAAGGCTTAATCCTTGCTAAAAAATGGAAATGTCCTTACTTATGGCTTGAAGGGGACTCAAACAATATTATTAAATGTCTAAAGGGGACCTCAAAGCCCTCATGGTCAATCAACAATATTATTGAAACTGCTAAAGACCTCATCAGCACTTTCAAAAAATGCCACATATCCCACATCTACCGAGAGGCCAACGGCTCTGTTGACTGGGCTGCTAATGCGACGGTTAACAAGGATGAAATGATTATGTGGACAAGAGAACAAGCACTCCCTGAAAATGTCAGATAAATCATCTTCAAGGACCAATACACAAGCACTCCTAAGATTTTTGATGTACCGAATAATAATTAAAAGGTCTAATCGAAGTACTTCGAGTTATTATAATAATGAGAGCCTCATTTATCATAATAACCTGTCCATCAATTCCCATGCTTTTTGGGTTAATTTGATAGTTCCGAAAAGATTTTTGGCTAATCCATTCTGCAAGTTTCAAAATCCAGCCCTTAATAGAGAAAAAATGGGTGGTAACAAGAGGCGATATGAGCCAAGCAGTTGCAAAGAATGGAAACAAAAGGAGGAGGTCTAGAGTATTCTATAGAAGGGTGGCTTTTCAAAATTCATGGAAAAACTGCAGGGACGGGATGGCACGGTTACCAATTTTTTGTGCAAAAATTGGAGAAAGGGTATGCTGAAAATGGGAGACCAGACTGTAGAAATTGATGAAGACCTCATTGCCCAAGCCACGAGCCTTAGAAGGGAAGGGTGCAACTTCTACAAAGACAGGAAAGTCAGTAAGGAGGCCATCAATAGATACCCAAAAACCGAGAAGGAGAAAAAATAACTGGTTAAGTTAAGTAAAACTTACTACCCACCCAAAGCTTTTGTTAAACCTTGGCGGGATGTCCTCTTTGTTTTAATGCGCTACATTACATTAGATGGTAGGTTTACAAAAGTTTATGGGTACCATTTCATCTTGTTGAATCACTTTAGGCATGATGAGAAGGTTAATTTTCCTTATTTTCTGCTCTGTTCGATGAATGCAACCATAAAGGCCTATAAAGATAACCCTATGGGGGATATTGCCATGCACCAAGGCTTGATGGTCCTCATTTATGACCATCTCAAGGCCAATCAAATTGGCCGCATGCAACCCTCTGTAGAGTCTGAGGAGATGGGTTTGATTCTGCCTTTTCAATGGATGAGGAGACTGGCAATGACCCATTGAGCGATTTTGAGGAGAGTATGGATGTTTTGGATTATGAAACTGGTAAGAAGAGGAAACATATTAAAACAAGACCTTCTTCCTCCAAAGGAAAAAAACCTAAAGGCAAAATCCAGATTCGCCTTTCCTTGGAGGAGGAGGTCTCTGAAGACTCAAAGAAGGAGAATCCTCAAGGGTCACTGAAAAACAAATCCAAAGTACACACCCAGACCAGAAACAAGAAAAATAGGAATGAGGAGAATGTCAAGGGGATGGAGGTTTATAAGCAAGAAAGGACCTTAGAAGCTGAACAAAACCTAGAGAAGGTCACCATGGGTGAGGCTCTTAGGGTCGAAGACACAACTACTATTCGGGACATCCCTAAAAAGGAACAGGAAACCCCTAGTAAGGCTGATCCTCCCCATATCCCTCCTTCAGAGGGTATGCAAGGTTTCATGGACACTATGGAGTGACTTATAACTGGTTATAAGAAAACCACATACGACAACAAAAAACTCAGTAACAGAATTCAGATATTGGAAACCATCAACATCGGGGAAGGGAAGACCATGGTGGATTACATAGAGGACTTGAAAAATATCATTGCAAAGGCCGAAAACATAAGAGACTCCTTCAACCCTAGGTTTGAAAAAATAGAGAAAGATATGTTGGAAAGGAAAAACCTTGCTGATGCTAATGAGCAAACTGTCTCGGACACTGCTAGTAAAGTCAGTAAAATTTAGGAGTGCCTGAAGAGTATTTCTGAACAGAGCTTAAGTATCCTGAAGATTTTTGCTAACAATACAAACACCCTCATCAGTAAACTGGACGAGGAGAAGGAGATACTGGATATTGAACCAGACACTGAAGGTACAGGGGAAGCTCAAGGACCCAGAACCCGGACCAGAGGAAAAAAGAAAGAAAAGAAACCCAACAAGGACCTGGAAGATCTCAAAGTTGTTGGGGCCACCTATGACCAGCTGGTGAAGAAGGCGGAGGATCTGTTGAAGACTATAGTTGTGTAGCGCTTTCTTTGTTTCCTTGTTTTTTTTTTCTTAGCTGTCTTTTGGTTTGTTGGCCTTTTTACCAATCGTTCTGTTAGTGGTTCTTTTTCTCTGGACTCTTAATGTTTTATATTACTCTCTTTTGTTAAAGGTTTCGGGTCTTTAAAACCTATTTTTATCAATTAATCAGAATAATTTCCCCCTTTGGCATTGATGGCAATACAAATATCAATACCTTTTGATTGTGATGATTGAGAGTAATGCACATACACAGGTATAGGAATCCTGGTTTACATTTTTCCATGTATTCTCCTTCAACTGAGTCTTTATGTCTTTAGATGGTAACTGGCTACAATTCTTTTCCCTATCAATCATATAGTTCTTCTCCCCCTTTGACAACAATGCCAAAGTGAAAGTAAAACATTTAGTTTCATACTTCACTATTCTGCAACTAGCTACTCCCCCTGTGGAGTATCTCCACTCTACACCAATCCTACTTCAAGATCTTCAATAAGCTCTGAGACTGATTTTTTCCACATCTTCTTAATTGACCTTATGTAGGGGCACAAACCCTAGTTGACATCTAAGATACTCAAAAGTAGCCTTAGGCAGAGGTTTAGTAAAGATATCTGCTAGTTGTTCCTTAGTAGATACATGCTCCAGTAACACATCTTTACTCTGCACTTTCTCTCTTAAGAAATGATATTTCATCTCTATATGCTTGGTTCTAGCATGCAACACCAGGTTCTTTGAAATATTTATTGCATTGGTGTTATCACAAAAAATCCTTACTGGTTCTAAGATTTTCAACTTAAAACCTTCCAGAATGTGTTTCATCCAGATTGCCTAGGTACAATTCATATATGCTGCAACATATTCAGCTTCAACAATTGACTGTGATATACAACTTTGCTTCTTGTTGTTCCAAGATACAAGCCTTCCTCCAAGAAAGAATGCACCTCTGGTTTTACTCTTCCTGTCATCAACATTTCCTTCCCAGTCTGCATCTATATAGACTTTCAAATCAAAGTTACCCGCATATGGATACCATAATCCATAATCAATTGTGCCTTTAAGATATTTGAATATCCTTTTAGTTGCTACCATGAGTGTCTCCTTCAGGTTCAAAATTTGACAACTAATCCAACTGCATGAGCAATATCCAATCTGCTGTGAATAACATAATGCAGTTTCCCTATCATAGATCTGTACTACTTTTCATCCACGGATGCAACATCATCCTCCTTAGATATTTTACAGCCTATAACCATTGGTGTTCCAACTCGTTTACAGTCTCCCATTCCAAATTTCTTCAACACCTCTTTCACATATTTGAACTGTGTGATAAAGATACCATTCTTCATTTGTTGAATTTGCAAACCTATGAAGAATTTTATCTCTCCTACTAGAGACATCTCAAATTCACTTTTCATCTCATTTGCAAAGTCATCACACATGTCATCATTACCTCCAAAAATGATATCATCCACAAATACCTCACTAACTAGTATCTTATCTCCATCAGTCTTCAGATATATATTGTTGTCTTCACTAGTTCTCTGAAAACCTATCTTCACCAAGTGTGAATGTAGTCTTTCATACCATGCCCTAGGTGCTTGCTTTAGTTCATATAGTGCCTTGTGTAGTTTGCACACCATATTCTTTACATCAGTCAAAGCATAATCATCTTTGTATTCAATGTAGACTTCCTCTTCCAGCATTCCATTTAGAAATGCTGACTTCACGTCCATCTGATATAATTTGAATCCTCTATATGTTGCAAATGCAAGTAGAGTCCTAACACCTTCCAATATAGCAATTGGTGCAAATGTCTCGCCATAGTCTTCTCCTTCTTCTTGTGCATAACCTTTGCATACTAGTCTGGATTTGTTTCTGACTATTATTGCATATTCATTCAGTTTATTTCAGAATACCCATTTAGTACCTATTACAATTTTGTTCACCGGTCTGGGTCCTAGGGTCCATGTGTTATTCTTCTCAATCTGGTCAAGCTCTTCTTCCATAGCCTTGATCCAATGATCATTTCCAAATAGATCATACAAGAATTCTCTCTTATTCTTCTTCTGGTTAACACACCAACATCTTTATCTCCAATAATTTGATTAGGATTATGATTGAGTCTAACATACCTTAGAATAACATGATCACGATCTTCAAGTTCTTCTTCCTCACTATCTTCATCTTCTGTAGAATCTACCTGCTCCGGTTGAACTGGTGCTGCAACATTCATTTCACCAACTTCTGGCTTCACTGGTTCTAGTTCCAAAATCATAATGTAAGGTTCATCTTCCTTCTTCTCCTCATTGGTTTCTCCTGTATCTTCAGGACACTCATCCACATAGACATTAGCACTTTTAATGATCTTCTTTGTCCGATTGTAACATTTGTAGACTTTTCTCTTGGTGAGTAACCAAGAAATATGCCTTCATTAATATTAGCATCAAAATTACCAACATAGTCACCTCTCTTGATAAAACATCTACTACCAAAAATCTTAAAGTAACTGACATTAGGTGATCTACAATACCAGTATTCATAAGGAGTTTTATCCTTACCTCTTTTAACTAATATCTGGTTCATTGTGTAGACAGCTGTGGTGACAAATTCTCTCCAGAAAGTCTTAGCTACACCTCCTTGTATTAGCATAGTTATTGTAGCTTCGACAACTGACTGGTTGTTCCTCTCTACAATACCATTCTACTGTGGTGTCCTAGGTGCAGAAAGTTGCCTCTTAATTCCATTGTCTTCACAATATCTAGTGAATTCCTCTGAAGTAAATTCACCACCTTGATCAACTCTTAGACACTCTATCTTCTTTCCACTTTCCTTTTCAGCTAAGGCCCTGAATGCCTTGAGCTTGCTAAAGGCTTCTATTTTGTCCTTCAAGAATGTGACCCACATCATTCTTGAGCAATCATTAGTGAAGATCATAAATACCAATCACCTTGAATACTCCTAGTCCTTATTGGTCCATAGAGGTTTGTATGAACCAAATCTAGCAAATATTCCACTGAGAAAGATTTTCTCTTAAAAGTTGAGGATATCATCTTTACTAACTGATATTCCTTACACAAAGCATTCACCGGTTTGTCCAACTGAGATAAACCTCTTACCGATTTGGACTTACTGACTTTTACAATGTTATCAAAATTTGCATGACAAAATCTCTGATGCAAAAGCCAACTATCTTCTACTTTTGCAATTAAACAATTGTTGACTTTATAATTTAGGTGAAACAATTTACCTTTTGTCTGCTTGTCAGTTGCAATCTGTTCACCTTTTCTTCCATAGATTTTGCACATTCTATTCTTGAATTCCATTGGATAACCTCTATCATTGAGTTGAGCAACACTCAAAAGATTGTGTTTCAATCCTTCAACCCAATAGACATCATTTGCACTGCTCTTTCCATTAAGAGAGATGGTTCCCTTTCCCTTTACCATGCAGGTTGAGTCATTTCTAAATCTCACAACACCTCCATCAAATTCCTTTAAAGTAAGAAAATTACTCCGATCACCGGTCATGTCATGTGAACAACCACTGTCTATAATCAAATCATCAGAACTATCCATGTGAGAGACTAATGCCTTCTTATTTGATGTCTCTTCTTTAATGGAAACAAAGACAATGTCCTCATTTGCATCTTCATTGGATTCCTCAATTGTAATTCCTTCATCCACTGCAATGAGGCAATCTCTTTTACCGTTGCCTTTGTACTTCTTATACTTCTCACGTTTCTTCTCATTATCTCCATTTGGATAGTTAGCTGCAATATGTCCAATCCACTTACATGCAAAACACTTCAATGGTAATTTACTTATGTACTTACCGATGCCTCTGGGTAACTGCTTGGCCAACAATGCTTCAAGCTCAATCAGACTGTCTTCATCATCAACTTCTTTGCTGGATCTGAACTCATGATTGTGACTAGCTTCTCTTCTTTTCCTTAACAGTGGGCTAGAAACTAAAGCTCTAAATGCAGATTCCAATTTCTGAACACTTCCATCATTACCGTTTAATTGAAATGCAGTTAGTTTACCAATTATGGAGTCAAGAGTTATCTTTGTTTTATCAATAGACTTGAGTTCCTGAATGGCTACAACTCGGATAGCATAGACCAGTAGAAGGGTTCTTAACACCTTTCTAACCACTGTGGTATCCTCCACTTTACCACCAGCACTTTTTATCTCACCGACTATCTCCTTGATCCTCTGATCATACTGTTGAATGTTTTCTCCTTCAACCATCTGCATGTCATCAAATTTACCTCTTACACTTTCTTCTTTGGCAATATTCACATGCTCATCACTGCTATAGATATCCTCAAGTTTCTTCCACACTTCAAAATAAGTCTCCAAAGCATGGACATCAACATACTTTGAATCAGACAAGGAACTGATAATGGCCTCCAATTCTTGATTATTCTTTCGTTGCTCCTTTTTATCATTTGACAAAATCCCACTAGGTAAGCTATATTTAGTAACAACATGTTCCCAATATCAAATTCCTAACATTTTTATATAGATCTTCCTCCTATCACTCCAGATTCTATAATTTTCCCTATTGAACTTCAGACCTTCTTTCTTCATCACATTCTTCTAGATTTTTACCTCAAGCTGTTAGGCTTAGACACTAGAGGACCTGAAATGCTCTGATACCAACTGATGATATGATGAATCAATAATGATCCAAACAAATACTGAGAGAGGGGGGGGGGATGAATCAGTAGATAGAAAACAAACTAAACTTTCACCAAACTCAAACCCAACTCATAAATCAATCATTGAACTAACCGGTTCAAACACTGTACTATAAACTGCAACTGCACTATCAAGTTTACCGATTAACTAGAATAACAATATAACAGTGTAACATATCTGAAACTCATATACTATTTAACCAAAATATCAAACCACTTTACTAGCATTAGTAATAACACATTTCAGATCACTTCCAGTCATCTAAACACATCTAAGTGGCTTTACCAGTTAAACAGATTAACCATATCAAAACATTCACCACTTGACACAATGATTTTTGACGTGGAAACCCAAATAGGAAAAACCATGGTGGGGATGAATACCCACAAGTATTCTAAACTCTTCTAAAGTTCACCCTATTAGGAGCCAAGCCTTGTTATAAGCTTTACAAAAATGTCCTGTTAGGAACAAATCTGGTTAAGGACCACCTGGTTAAGGGATTGACTACAATACCCTATTAAAGGCAATACTTTGTTAGGAGTAAAATCGATAGAGGATTTCAAATCCAAGCTAATGGATCACCTGATTAGAGGATTTAGAAAACACCAAGCTTGTTAAAGCTTACCCGGTTAAGGGGTTTAACTGTTGTAATTGTTAGAGAACAACATGGTCTTTGTGGATCTAGTAATAGCACTATTCTACTTGATTAGATCCTTTTCATACTCCTATTTGCCTTCACACATTCTACAGATACTCCTTCTGGTTCGGCAATCAATCACACTGACACACTTAACCAAAATTGCCAACACTATTACAAAACAACTCATCGACCTTATAAGAAAAACCATAAGTCGTAACACATCAAAAAACCTAAGATCTCATAGAGATTACAAACAAATTGGCTCAAACATGAATGTTGGATTACATAGCAATCATCTACACATTGTTCAAGACAACCTCGACCGCTCCTGGATCACCGTACATTGGACCCTGTAACTCATCACGTGGTTTCCACTTCATGAAAAGCACTCACTCATTCCCAAGATAAAACAATTATCTTTATGTGCCAAAACCACTTTGAAACTCATCACGTGCATCATGCATACGTGGCATAATCATCTCCGATCACCATTCGATCATAGATCAACACAACCAATTCACCAAGCTCCATCGGTTAGGGTTAGACATATAAATAGGTTAGGGTTACCAGTTGATCTCACTACTATAATAGTAATACCCGTTTCCTTCACTTGCACAACTATCAGTTGCATTAATGTATCACTACCGGTTGCAATACATCACTATTACCGATTACAATTGACATCAATGACAACACTTATACTTCATTAATGCAATCTTCATGCAATGCCAACACATGCGGTAGTATTGGTTGCTAGATTTTAGAAGAGCTCGAAGGAGACACACATGGTAGAAACTAAAAGAATTTTTAGGTATCTGAAAGGCACAATTGATTATGGATTATGGTATCCATATGGAGGAGACTTTGATTTAAAAGTCTATATAGATGCAGACTGGGCAGACAATGTTGATGATAGGAAGAGTACAACCGAAGGAGCATTTTTCTTGGAGGAATACTAGTGTCTTGGAGAAACAAGAAATAGAGTTGTATCTCTCAATCAACAATAAAAGCTAAATATGTTTCAGCATATATGAATTGTACCCAAGCAATTTGGATGAAACACATTTTGGAAAATTTCAAGTTGAAGATATCAAAACTAGTAAGGATTTTCTATGATAATACACCAGTGCGATAAACATTTCTAAGAACCCAATGTTGCATGCTAGGACAAAGCATATTGAGCTGAAGTATCATTTCTTGAGAAAGTGCAAAGTAAAGATGTGTCACTGGAGCATGTATCTACTAAGGAACAACTAGCGGATATCTTTACTAAACCTCTACCTAAGGCTACCCTTGAGTATCTTAGAGGTAAGTTAGGGGTTATACCCCTACATGAAGTCCATTAAGTAGATGTGGAAGATATCAGTCCCGAAGCTTATTGAAAATATTGAAGCAGGATTGGTGTAGAGTGGAGCTACTCCACATGAGGAGCAACTTGTTGTAGATCGGTGAAGCATGGAATGGTTAACCTTCACTTTGGCATTACTGTCAAAGGGGGAGAAGAACTGTATATGATTGAATAGCCAATTACCAACTGAAGACATGAACATACAGTTAAGGGGAGTACATGGAAAAATGTAAACCAAGATTCATATACCTGTGTATGTGTTTACTCTCAATCATCACAATAAAAGGGTATTGATATTTGTATTGCCATCAATGCCAAAGGGGGAGATTGTTGGTATTGCATGAAGATTGTATTGATGAAGTATAGTGTTGTCATTGATGTCAATAGTAACTGGTAATGAAGTTTTATTGCAACTGGTAGTGATGCAGTAATGCAACTGATAGTAAAGAAGTGAAGGCAACCGATATTGGTATTGTTATTCAAGCAGAGTGATCAACCGGTAACCCTAACCAGTTGATATGTCGAACCCTAACTGATGGATCTTGGAGAATCGGTTGTGATGATCTTTGACCAAATAATGATTGAAGATGAATATGCCATGTAAGCATGATACACGTGATGAGTTTCAAAGTGGTTTTGGCACGTGAAGATAACCGTTTATCTTGGGAATGAGTAAATGCATAGCATGAAGTAGAAAATGCATGATGAGCTACATGATTCAATGTATGGTGATCTAGGAGTGGTTGATGTTGTCTAGATCAATGTGTAGTTGATTTTAATGTAATCCAATGGTTATGATTGAACCGATATGTTTGTAATCTCTATGAGATTTGTAGGTTTTGTGCTGTGTTAGCGACCTATTGTATTTGTATTTAAGGTCGATGAGTTATTTGTAATTGTGTTGGGAATTTGGTTAAGTGTGGAAGTGTGATTGTTACCTAACTAGAAGGAGTGTCTACAGAATGTTGTTAAGGTAGATAGGAGCATAAAAGGATCTGATTAAGCAGAGCAGTGCTATTACCAGATCAACAAGGACCCTATTGTTCTCTAACCATTACAACAATTAAATCCCCTAACCGAATTAGATTTATAAAGGCCCTAGGATGTACTAAGTGGTAATATGATCTGTCTTAATAGGTCCTAGGATGTATTTGTTATGACCTACATACCTAACCCCATAAGTTTTCTTATCTTGAAAATATGGGTTCCCTCTCTTCTGATTTTTGTAGTAGTTTTGTTTTTCTTAGTTTTTGCCTTTTGCATCTTGGAACCCCAGAGTTTGGAGGTGTTCTTTGCTTCATTTTGAGTTCTACCCCAGAACCCTAGAACCTCAGAGTCTCGAGGTAGCCCCCTTTGTTTCCTATTTTGTGTTTCCATCTCAGAACCCCAGAATTTTGAGGTCTTGCCTTGTTCTTTTTCGTTGAAGACTCAAAATCCTTGAATCCCAGAACTCTGAGTTCTTCATGTTTTGTTGCTTGTTTGTTTGTGAACTTTGGAATTCTGAAACCCCAGAATCCCAAAGTTTTTTTGTGTTACCACCTCAAAACCCCGAAACCTTGGAGTCCCAAGGTGCCCTGCTTGTTGTTGAAACACACCTCAAAACCCTGAAACCCTGAAGTTTTGAGGTATGTTTGTGGATTTTGTTGTTTGTCACCTTGGAAGTCTAGAACCCCCAACTCTCGAGGTCATTTTTAAGGCGATCGTACGAATGACTTTTGGGGGGGGGGGGGGGGGGGGGGGGGTGTATAAATAGGGAAAATTAACTTTTCAAAGTTCGTTTGTGCATTGAAACTTTTTAGTTTTCTAGCTCTAACCTCCTGAGTTTGTTCCTCCGTGTTACCGATCTTTTGTGCATTTTGTCCCACCAGGTTAGTGGATTTCTTCCATTTTGTGTTTTCTTGTTTAGATTTTCTAGTTTTCTAGTGTAGATTTTCTTTGGCTTTTTCATTTTTTTTTTCTCATTTTGTGTGTTGGTGTTTTTCGCGTGCCCTAGGTTTGTGATTCTAGGTCCCTAGGATTCTGAAGTCTTGTGTTTTTCCCATAACAACCTCAGAACCTTGAGATTCTGAAGTTGTTCCCCTTTGGCCATGCCTTCAACCCTAGAACCCCGAAGTTCTTGGCTTTGTTGTTTGATTTCACCCTAAAACCCCATAATCCTAGAGTTCCAGACCATCCTTTTGGGCCTTCAACTGAACTACCTCGGAACCTCGGAGTTCCGGGCTCTATTGTTTTATCTTACCCTGGAACCTCGGAGTTCTGGGCTCAGTCATTTTAGCTTATCCTTACCTCAAAACCTTGAAGTTATGAAGTTAATTGTTTTTGAAGAAGTTTTCCACCTCGGAACCCCGAAACCCCGGAGTCTCGAAGTGGGTGATAAAATTGATATTTTGACTATGTGATAGGCTAGTTTTTGGTTCTTTCTTGCAGATTAGAGAAATTAAATGGACCCAACCTCTAGCAAGAATGTTAAGGAATTGATAAGATACTTGCAACCATAAATTACCACTACCAAGGTCAGACTTATGCTTCCAAATCGGAGGATCGGATCAAATGGGTGACTGATACCGAAGTAGGAAATATTAAACTAGAAGATATTAGAACACAATTGGGAAAACCAAGGTTGGATGCTCCTTATAGGAGGATCAAGAGGTTGGGGCTAGTAGAGACAACTATCTTCCCACAGTCGGCGCAACCCCCTGAGTTTATCATGTAGAGGGGGCAATTGATAAGTTGGTCAATAGGTGGGAGAAGGGAAAGAAATTTTTGGAGAAGTCTGAGTTCCGAATTTTGTATGTTGCTGATCCTCCTGAAGACATAGTTGCATGTTTTATCAGCAACTATAAGAGCTATAAAAGAAGTAGAGGATGACCATATAGTTGTTGCACATGCAATTTCGAGAATTTTGCATGTCACTAGTATTGGGAATTCAACTACTACTCCAGCATGTACTTTAATTATTAAGAAAGTTTTACATGATTACGAAGTGTTGGTCCATGGAGCACCATTTTTGTAATGGTCACCCAATCATAGTTTCATAGTAGTTAATTGGAGTTCAAGACAGAGACTTGCATGTCAACAATGTCTCCTTTCTTTTTTAGTGCTTAATTTAGATAGGTTTATTTCCTAGAAAGTAGGACAAGAAACTCTATAAATTAGAGATTTTGATTCATTGTAAGGGTGCGTAAATTGATGATTTGAGGCCCAATTAGAGATTATTTTAGAGATTTTTATGTAGATTTTATGAGTTTGAGTAGATGTTATGATACATTCTTTGGAGTTAATACAAGAAGAAGATTATAGATTTCTTGATCTATGCATATGTGCTATGAATTTGTTCTTTGTAATCTGGTAATGTCTATTATTTGAAAACAATATCTTGTTTTGATCTTATGTTTTATTGCTTTATGAATCATATTGCGAACGTAAGTGGTGTATGAGAATTGATGTGATAGAACAATATTGAGTGATATTCATTTCCATGAATTTTTGAGGTTGCATGACTTTGCATGTTTATTGGAAGTCTGTTATTGAATGCTGGTTTGAATGATGTTGATGATATTTAGATTGTAGGCTGCTAATTGACTAGTTCATTAAGTTGTTTTTTATTAAGAAAAAACAAGTTTTGAGGGAACCCGAAACCCCGTACATCAAATACAAAGATAGATCAATAAAGTATCTAGACCAGAATTAACAAGAGAAAAAAAGAATGAGCTGCAAGAGAGAAGGACAACATAAACACAATAGCCAGAGGAAAAGACAACACTAAAACAACGAGATACTGGCAAAAAAAGCAACAAAAAACAACCACCTAGCTACATGAAAATATTGAGACTATCAGTAGCCCCTTTCTCTAGCATTAACATGGTCTTTGCAGCTTCCTTAAGGTCAAGAAGATCCTGAGGCATAGGTACCTCCACAACCTTGGTGCTTTATCTAGTCCTCCAAGTGGTGCAAGGGATAACCTTGGAGCTAGAGACCCCAACATCCATCTCCAGATCCATGAAGCTCTTGTCATTGTGCATTTTCTCCAATCTAGCCACCATAGATGACATATTGGTAGCAGACACTCTCAACATAGCCACACTTTTCTCCATGATCTTCTTGAGGGCAATCTCAATTTTTTGCATTTTCAGGTTGATCTCCCCAAACTTTTCATCATATCTGTACTTAAAAAGCTCTATAGCCTCACCATTTTTTTAAGGCAATCCAACATCATTCTTTTTTCATCTTTTTTCCACAGGGCACACTCATTGCTTTCAAAAATACTTCCTTTCCCCTATTCCTTTGTTCTCGCTTGACCCTCTTTCT
The DNA here is from genome assembly GCF_030272615.1 of Cryptomeria japonica. Taxonomy (NCBI): domain Eukaryota; kingdom Viridiplantae; phylum Streptophyta; class Pinopsida; order Cupressales; family Cupressaceae; genus Cryptomeria; species Cryptomeria japonica. The sequence continues at coordinate 670,850,825 of NC_081415.1, read as the reverse complement.
CCACAACCCCTTCAATCCTTTTCATTTTAGCTGAGGAAGTTCTCTACTTAAGATGCAGAGTCTTACTTTCATGAAATTCCCTACGTTGGAATCGATACATATCAACCGAGGCACTTCTAGCAGTTCCCAAGATATCGAACATCATTTCAGGCTTGTCTTGTAAGTCTTAGGAATCCAAGTCCATTGGTTCTGATTCCTAGTTTTCAGAAACTTTAGGATGTTGCTTATCCCTAGTATCAAAATCAGATAAAATAATCCTCTTACCTTTCCCCTTGGTACTAACCTTGAAACTAGAGGTTTCCTCCACCGATGAAAGATCATTGTTGTTCTTGGGGATTCTAATTCTCTTCTTAGGGGGGTTAGAGTCGGCGACCTTGACATTAGACTCAAAATCATCCGAACCATCACTAGGGATATAATCCTCCTCTTTCTCATCTAGACTAGCATTTATCCTATTGACCCTAGCTTCCAAATGCTCATAAATTAAAAGAATTAATCCCTAATGAGCCAAAGGGCTCGACTTAGGGTTCTTAATGTGGTGAGCCAGACAGTCATTAAGGAAAGAAACTAGATAAAAGGGAAAGGAAACCTTGTTCCCATATCTAAAATGATTTAGAAAAACAAAATGGTAGTTATAAACTTTAGTAAACCTCCCATCAACCGTAACAAATTCCATAATCACTTTCAACATTTTATGTTTGAAGCTTTTTACTTGGTTGGGAATGAAGTAAGTCCTGTCGTTCTTGACAAGCCTCTCCTTTTCATCTTCGTTCTTGGGAAAAGTCTTCACCGCATTGTCAGAGAATTTTCTATCCCCAAAGAATTTGGCCCCTTCCATCGACAACCCTGTCACCTTCGAAACCAGATTCTCATCCAAATTCACCATCTACCCAAACAGAGTGACTCTCTTCTTGTTCCATCCCTTGACAAAGAGTTTGGAAACCTGGTCCTTTTTCCCATGTAGCTTCTCCATATAACATGTTATCCCCCCTTTCTATAATCTTCTCCAAACTTTTTGTCCCTTCTTCCAACCTTCACAGCTTATCGACTCACTCCTATTAATATTTCCCCCCATGGTTTTATCAGTTCCAACTACCCCTCCTTCGCTAGATTAAAAAAATAGACTCTGCAAAAAAAATGGAGAATAACAAAGCCGAGGTAGAGCAAACATATAATCTCCCACAAAGCGTGCAAGGTAGTCCACTTCACGTAGTTTAGAAACTTCCCGCCAACTTGACCATCATTAATGAAACAACTCGATCTAAGGGCCATCATGATTTAATAAGGGAGCAACCTTTCCATTTATACGATTGAAAAATAATTTCTCCTTAGCCTCTAAAGACATATTGCTTTCACCTTGCCACATAAAAGGGGCCGACAACTTAACTCCTAAGTTAGTAAAAGTGTTGGCAACCTTGTTTGCTTCCCTATAGGGATGCACTATAACACTTCTATCAAAGCCTCCAATAATACTAAGGGCCCTTATAATAATATTTTTAATTTTCCAAGAAGGCTTAGCCAAACCTTTTAGGCAATTGATAATATTTAATGAATCCCCCTCTATCCAAACTTTTTTAAACTGTGATTTCTCAATGATTATAAGACTCTCCATAGCAGCCATAGTTTCAGCTATATGATTGGACTGGGATCCCAAAGGAAGGGCCACTGCAACCACACAAAACCCTCTAGAATCTATAACCACTCCCCCCCCCCCCCCCAGTAGGTCCAGGGTTCCCCTTAGCCGCCCCATCGAAATTAACTTTCACCCATCCCTCCGGGGGGTAATTCCAGACAACATTGTCTCTAGATTTCTTTTCTTTGAATTTTCTAATATCATCCTCTAACCCCCACTCCATAGAGATCCTCTTATCCTCCTCAAAAATAGAAGTGGAAGGAAGGTGGTTAATGCCACTGCAAATTAACTTCATATTTTCTTTAATTGATCTGCACACCTTGTCAAAAACAATCTCAGCTGAACAAAATGATTCCCTAAAGATTCTGTTGTTTCTTTCCTTCCAAGCATGCCATGATGCATAGGGAAACAACAAGAACCAAAGAATTTTGATAAAAGAGTTGGAAGAGGGACACTTCCATTGAACAAATAAATATTCCACCTTATTCAGAAACACCCAAGCTATCTTCCATTTCTTCAAAATCAAACTCCAAATCTCAACCATGAAGGGGCAGTGAAGCATAAGGTGAGAGACAAATTCTTCGACATTGAGACAAAAATGGCATCTATTTGGGATCAAGAATCCTCTCTTACTTAAGTTGTCAATAGTAAGGATTTTATTTTGGAGAAGAAGCCAGAAGAAAATATTAACTTTAGGGGTGAGGTTTTTAACCCAAACCTTGGCCCAAATAGGAGGATGGGGTAGGGGAGAAACAAATCTATTAACAACTAAAGCCACTAAGAAATATCCATCTTGGGTTAACCTCCAAATAAAACAATCTTCAACTGAAGGATTAACAAATAAGGATAACAGAGCCCGCTGAATTGGAGAAAAACAACGTTGATTTCCTCCAGATTAACCCAAGAGTAATTCTACCAGTAGTTAGAGACAAAAGAGCCAAATCTAGCTTTGCAAATATTGACAAAGGGAAATAGATCAAGGTGCAAAAATAGGGGTTCATTAAAAATCCATACATCTTCCCAAAATATGATACAAGAATCCTTACCTAAAACCCAACCAGCTCTAGCTTCAGCCAACTTTTTATCCTTGAGAATGCTATTCCAGATGAAAGAACCATGCGAAACATCTAAGGAATCAAAGAAAGACACCATATTAGGAATACCATTAAGATATTTGCTGAACCACACCAAATTCCATTCCTTTCTATCACCATAAGACCTCCAAACCTATTTAGCTAGCAAAGCATTATTAAATTCTTTAATAGCCCTTAAGCCTAGACCCCCCAAAGCTTGAGGTAAACAAACCTTCTCCCAAGCAACAAAAAGGTATCCTTTTCCTATCTTCCACTCCAGACCATAATAATATTTTCTAAATTTTCTCAATAGCATCAACATATTTGGAGGGGATCATAAATATACTCAAAGCGTAAACAGGAAGATTTTAAAGAGAAAATTTCAGCAACTGCAATCTCCCAGCTTGGCTAAGCAAGGCTTCTTTCCATCCTGCCAGTTTCTTATTGAACCTTTCCACAATGGAGCTCCAAAAGGAGTCAGGAGGGGATGATCCTAGCGGGAGACCTAAGTAAATTGAAGGAAAGGAATCCACTGTGCATCCAAGGAGTTCATTAAGTTGTTATTGTATTGGTTTCGTTGTTATTTTCTTGTTTCCCTGATCCATATTTTGCTATTTATTTTGGAAGAGAATCTAAATCATTAAATACAAAAAAAAAAAGTTAAGTTATTGGAAGTCGTTTCAACTAGCAGGCCCCTTGACAAGTACAATCACATCAACCATTGAGCTGCCCATCACCGTCAAGACCTGACTATAGAGACATTGGAGTAGTTAGTTTCTTGAAACTTATTGCTTTTCAGGAGAGGTGGTGAGTGTTCACATAAACTACCTGACTGTTGGTGAGTGTGTCAAAACACCTGTCAATAGAAACTAGCACTAGAAGGAGGGCCGATAATTATTTTTGAATTATTTTCTTAAGTTAGAGTGAGTTAGACCTTGGGAAAGTTTGACTCCAATGGGTAGTCCATTGTGCATACTCGAGATTGTACATACAATTCCTTATCATGCGTATAATGGGCTTCCCATTTTCTTTCCCGAGAATGGACAAAGTGATTCAGACCATGTAAATATTTTTAAACATCAAGTATTTTTTCTTCAAAGAACACCAAAGGGTGTTTCTTGTAGATTGTTTGTTCAATCTCTTCAAGGTTCAACATCACAATGGTATGTAAGTCTTTCTCCTAACCTAATTTGTTCATGGCATGAACTTGAATTCCTTTTCTTAAGTCAATTTGATCCTTTCACAAGATTGGAAGATGCACTAATTCAATTTGCAAATGTGAAAAGAGTATGTAGTGAATCAATTGGTGAATTCAATTATACATTCTTGTTTATGTATCAAAGAATTCAATTTACAAGAAGAGTAATAGATGCAATATTTTTGAAAGGTCATCACTTTTGGGGTATTGGTAATACATTTGCAGAAAATATTAAAAGTTTTGGTGAAGTCAATGATGTAGATTAGGCACTTGGAATAGCCTTAATCTCAGCACAATCTGGATATGAAGCTGTGAATAATAATTTTTACCATTTTAATGAAATTGTGTTAGGAGGTTGTTTGTATGTACAAACTTGTACTCAAGCATACACCACACCTATCCAACAACAAGCATTCAAAAGCTAAAACTTCCCAAATCTATCTACTATGGCTTCAAATAACATGATAGATCAACCTAGTTGTAATCAACGATTACAACTTTCAAATCTGAATGAAAATGCTACATCTACTAATGAAGTTTGTATGGCTGCAACTTCTTTCTTTGGTCATGATCCAGGAAGAAGAAGAACAAATTATAATGAAGTTGTAGCTACAAAATTCAATGATTAGTCATGCCACATGAACTGGTTGTTTGAAAATAAAGAAGTGGCCACAAATTCTAATTGCAAACAAAAAATCAGATTTGGAGGTGATTCAACAACCACTTTTGGCAGAGATTTGGGAGAAGTTGAAGTTGCTACAACTCTTCCCCAACACTTTTATAATAAAGAATCAACAAGTGGAAGGTTTCATATGTATTTTCAAGGTGAATTCCATGATGATCAACCGTATGATGAAGGTGTGCAAAATTTTGGTTTATGGTTGGATACTACACCTACACATAAACATTTGGATGAAAGGTTGAGAGAATTGGGTGTCTCTAAGTCTTTGGGGGATTTTGCATAGGTAGATGGATGTAGAATACACTGCACAAACAAACATTATGAGATTAATTGTTGAATTTTCCTTGAGAGATTGGATAGATATTTAAAACACATGATTAAACTTGAGGATGTATTCACTCCCCTGGAAGATCATTGGGACCTCGAGTTGACAAATGAGTTGAGAGAACAACTCCTAATACTTAAGGCACAAGAGGATTCACAACCATTCACTCATGAAGGCAATTTGCTTGATGAAAGCCAACATGATGGAGAACTTATGGTAAGTACAAATGAAGCTAGTAAGGTGGTGTATATGCCTTCTCCTATCAATGAACATGAGAGAGATGTAAAATTGAATCCACTATGTAATAAAAATGTTGAGTGGCATTTGGATTCATTGAACAAAGAGGTTGAGTTGATGATTAATCTTGATGTGATTGGGGTAAGGAATGAAAGTTCCACTGATTTTGAAGGTAGCAACGCTAATTTGTGTGGTGATTTTGTGAGTAATGGGATTGATCTTGTAGAAGATTGTGAAGTTGAAAAGGTAAATGATGGCTGCATTTGTATTGATACGAATAATAAGTTTGAGATCAGCGACATGGATGGTGATAACACAAATCTCTCACTTGAATTTCAAAGCCATGATGCTCCAAGAGAATGGAATTGTAATAATGAGAATGAAGGAAAAGTATCCTTGGATAAAATTATAGAAGATCTTTTCTCATGTGTGGATGATGAGTTGGTAGGTAAAGCTCTTGACATAAAGAGATAAGTGGATCAAAATCAGAAACTCTTTGATGAATGTTTGGATCAGATTTATATTAGCCATGAGGGTGGGTTGGAAACTATGATAGGTGTTGATGAAACTGTGTATACACATGGAACTAACTCTCTATTATGGCAAAGTGTTTATGACAGGGTTGAGCTTGATGAAACATAGGCAAACCAAGAGCATACCTGTGAGAGAAAATCAAAAATGGAGTTGTCTACACAAGTTCATCAATGAGAAATCAGGGAGTGCCTATCTAAATCTGATTTTTATGAAATTTTAATAGAAGGATCTTATTTGTCATTTGCTAGTAACTTTGAATGCAATAATGACATGCCAAATGCTGATCCATTTATCTTTGTCGATCACATACATGGAAATCATGAAGAGCTTGGTGTGGTGCATGAAGAGAAAACTCACCAAATATTGCAAACTAAAAGTGAAGATTGTGTTCAACCCACTACGGTAGAGGATGTACAAAGAATGATGAACCTTGTAGCCAAGCTAAGTATATCAATGGACAACCTCAGATGCTCTAGTAATAAATAAGATTTTGCAGTATGTGATTCATGTAGAATCCATCTTTCAAATTCGCACCTGGAGGAATGTTGTTCTAATTTTATACTTGCTTGGGAGATTTCTATAAATTTTAAGATGGATACTAAAGAAGGTAATTTGAAGAAGAAATAACCTCATATTTCTTGTTTATTAGAAGAAGTCTTTGAAGTAAATAGTATAGTGGTGATTGAATGTCTTAGTTCACTGCTTGGGATTTCTATTCATGATAATGATGTGTTAGAAATTGAAGCTAATTTTGTTCACAATCAACATAACACGTCACTGACAGATGTTGCTTTTATTGACATGTATGAACTTGAGCGAGACACCAAGTTCTACCTTGAGCTAGGACCTCACAGCAATGAAGTCACTATGCGGGAGAATGCTCCTAAAATGGAATCAAATTAGGTTGCCTCCTTCCTTTTCCCTCTATATGTTGATTACTTTATTTTTGAGTATGAGGTGGGGGGGATTAAAACTTGTTTATGGGTAGATCACGATCAAAATGAAAACCCACAAAAAATGATCTTTTAAGTTTTGTGCTCTCAAAATGAATTGAAATTGTTAAATGTTTACATTTCTAAGTACAAAAATAAATTTGCTAGACTTAGGACTTGGCCAACTAAGTTGTTAGTGCTAAACATAATGAAACATTAGTCAAGAAGTGGTCAAAATTTTTGTTGTCCCATTTTGTTAACATTGAGTCTTAAGTTGTCTTAATGTTAGTTTAGGCTAGCTAGGTAGGATTAGTTTAGTTTCCTTTTTGTTTTCGTTGTTGTTTGGTCTTTCCTGTCTTTTGGTCTTCTTGTGTGTTGGTGTTGTGTCTTCTTTGGTTTGTTGTGTTTTGGTTTTGGTTTGTTGTTTTCTTGGGTTTTCTTGTTGTTTGTTTAGTTTTGTTTTGGCTGCTTGTTTATTTCCCTTTTTGGTTTGTTGTTTTGTTTTGTACGTTTTGTTTCATTGTGTAGGGGTGCATGTTAATTTTCAAGGATTCTTGGTAAAAGATGTTTTTTACATAACAAATTGGGAAAATATTGAGAGACTTTGACTCTTTTCTCTTTACAACTTCATTATCATTTGGTTAATCTTGAAATCTTTGTCTACATTCATCCAAAGTGATATATAATGATTTAATTATGATCTGAGTTCTTGGCTCTCAATTGGAAAAAGGCTAACCCGATTACTCAACACCACCATCACACTAAGTCACATCAGAAAATTTTGTAATATATCAAATGAACTTGTTTCCAAGTGAAAAATCAGAAGTTAGGATGTTTCAAGTTATCCACTATGGCTCCCAACCCAGTAATCAAACTTCAATGTTTGAAAGTTGCTTAAAGGTCATGAAGAAATAATCATTCTATATTATATGATGTAAAAAAATGATCTAAAAACAAAATGAAACATAAAAAAAAATGACTCACTTGCAGCAACTAAACTTGGGTGTTTCAAGCAATCTCCAATGGGGATATGGATGCATGGTTAGTAGTGGAGCGCTGCTTGACGGGAGCCAGGGGTATCTCTGTTTGGGCTATGGATGCCCGGTTGGCAGCAGAGCTATGCCCAGGATGACCTTGCACGAAACATGTTGATTGAATTCACCTACGTAGCTTGGGCCCAATTTACTTTGTGTATCTTCATTATTGATAACGATGGAGTAATGAATCATGCACACACACTTAAGAGTTAGCCTTGTTCAGTTCTAGACTCGGTTGCTTGATCATTAGTTCACTCATCTTTTTGCTTTTATACATTGTTTTGAATGATAGTAGCCTTAGCCATCAAGTTACACCAAAGATTTTGAAGTTCTAAAATGCCTAGAGTCATTTTCCCCAGAAAGTCACCATTTGTTATGCCCTACATACCTAACCCCATCAGTTTCCTTGTCTTGAAAATATGGGTCCCCTCTCTTCTTCTTTTTGTAGTAGTTTTGTTTTTCTTAGTTTTTGCCTTTTGCATCTCGGAACCCCAGAGTTTCAAGATGTTCTTTGCTTCATTTTGAGTTCTACCCTGGAACCCCAGAGTCCTAAGGTAGCCCCCTTTGTTTCATGTTTTGTGTTTCCACCTTGGAACCTCAAAATCCAGAGGTCTTGCCTTGTTCTTTTTTGTTGAAGCCTCAGAATCCTGGAACTCCGAGTTCTTCCTGTTTTGTTTCCTATTTGTTTGTGAACTTCAGAATTTAGGAACCCCAGAATCTAGAAGGTGTTTTGTGTTTCCACCTTGGAACCCCAGAAACCCAGAGTCCTGAGCTGCCCTACTTGTTGTTGAAACACACCTTGGAACCTAGAAGTTCCGAGGTGTGTTTGTGGGTTTTGTTGTTTTTCACCTCGGAAGTCCGGAACCCTGAGCTCCCGAGGTTGTGTTTAAGGAGATCATACAGACGACTTATCGGGGGGTATAAATAGGGAAAATGAACTTTTCAAAGTTCATTTGTGCATTCAAGATTTCCAGTTTTCCAGCTCTGACCCCCCAAGTTCGTGCCTTCATGTTGCCGAGATTTAATGCATTTTATCCTGCCAGGTTGGTGGATTTCTTCTATTTTGTGTTTTCTTGTTTAGGTTTTCTAGTTTTCTAGTGTATATTTTCTTTATCTTTATCTTTTTTCTTTTCTTGTTTTGCATGTTGGTATTTTTCGCGTGCCCTAGGTTTGAGATTCCGGGTCCCCGGGATCCCGAAGTCTTGTGTTTTTCCTATCACAACCTTGTAACCTGGGAACCCCGAGATTCCAAAGTTGCTCCCCTTTGGCCATGCCTTCAACCCCGGAACCCCAGAGTTCTGGGCTCTGCTGTTTTATTTCACCCCGAAACCCCAGAATCTCAGAGTTCCATACCTTCCTTTTGGGCCTTTAACTGAACTACCCCGAAACCTCGGAGTTCCGGGATCTATTATTTTATCTTACCCTAGCATCCCAGAGTTCTGGTCTCGGTTATTTTAGCTTATCCTTACCTCGGAACCGTGGAACCCTGAAGTTCCAAAGTTAATTGTTTTTGAAGAAGTTTTCCACCTCAGAACCCTGGAACCTGGAGTCCCGAAGTGGGTGATAAAATTGATATTTTGATTATCTAATAGGCTAGTTTTTGGTTCTTTCTTGCAGATTAGAGCAATTAAATGGACCCAACCTCCAACAAGAAAGTTAAGGAATTGGATAAGCTACCTGCAACCATGAAGTTCCACTACCAAGGTCAGACTTATGCTTCCAAATTGGAGGATCAGATCAAATGGGTGACCGATACTGAAGTAGGACATATTGAACTAGAAGATATTAGAACATAGTTGGGAAAACTAAGGTTGGATATTCCTTATAGGAGGATCAAGAGGCTAGGGCTAGTAGACGCAACCATCTTCCCACAGTCAACACAACCACTTGAGTTTATCATGCAGAGGGGGAAATTGATAAGTTGGTTGACAGGTGGGAGAAGGCAAAACAAATTTTGGAGAAGTTTGAGATCCGGATTTCATATGTTGTTGATCCTCGTGAAGACACAGTTGCATGTTTTATCGACAACTATAAGAGCTATAAAAGGAGTAGAGGATGAACATATAGTTGCTGCACATGCAATTTTGAGAATTTTGCATGTCACTTGTACTGGGACTTCAACTACTACTCCAACACATACTTTAATTATTGAGAAAGTTTTGCATGATTACGAAGTGTTGGTTCATGGAGAATCGTTTGTGTAATGGTCACCCAGTCACAATTTCATATTAGTTAACTGGAGTTCAAGGCAGAGACTTGCATGTCAACGGCGACTCCTTGCTTTTTTAGTGCTTAATCTAGATAGGCTATTTCCTAGAAAGTAGGACAAGAAACTCTATAAATTAGAGATTTTAATTCATTGTAAGGGTCCACAAATTGATGGTTTGAGGCCCAATTAGAGATTCTTTTAGAGATTTTTATGTAGATTTTATGAGTTTGAGTAGATGTTATGATACATTTTGTGGAGTTAATACAAGAAGCAACTTATAGATTGCCTGATCTATGTGTATGTGCTATGAATTTGTTCTTCACAATCTGGTAATGTCTATTATTTGAAATCAACAACTTGTTTTGATCTTATGTTTTATTTATTTATGAATCATATTGTGCACGTAAGTGGTGAATGAGAATTGATGTGAGAGAACAATATTGTGGTGATATTCGTTTCCATGAATTTTTGAGGTTGCATGACTTTGCATGTTAATTGGAAGTTCGTTACTGAATGCTGGTTTGAATCATATTGATGATATTTATATTTCAAGGTGCTAATTGAGTAGTTCATTAAGTTGTTATTGTATTGGTTTCATTGTTATTTTCTTGTTTCCCTGATCTATCTTTTGCTGTTTATTTTGGAAGAGAATCTAAATCGTAAAATACAAAAAAAAGGTTAAGTTATTGAAAGTCATTTCAACCAGCAGGCCCCTTGACAGGTACAATCACATCAACCATTGAGCTTCCCATCGCCATCGAGATCCAACTATAGAGACCCTGGAGTAGTTAGTTTCCCCGAACTTATTGCTTTTTAGGAGAGGTGGTGAGTGTTCATATAAACTACTATTGGTGAGTGTGTCAAAACACCCGTCAACAGTACTAAGGGGTCCTAGAAGGTACTAATATGTCCTAAGGGGTGGTATGATGTCTGAATATGTACTAATTGGGGTCCTAGGTGTCTTAAAGGGTTAAAAGATGTCCTAGGATGTACTAAGGGATCGTATGAGTCTTAATAGCTCCTAGGATGTACTAAGGGGTTGTATGATGTCTTAAGAGGTCGTATGATGTACTAAGGGGTCCTAGGTATCTTAAGGGGTAAAAATATGTCCTAGCATGTACTAAGGGGTCCTATGATGTCTTAATAGGTTCTCAGATATACTAAGGGGTCCTAAGTGTCTTAAGGAACCCTAGGTGTCTTAAGGGGTCCTAGGATGTACTAAGGGGTCCTAGGATAACATTTTAACATCTAACTATACATGTATAACATTTATACATAACATTGAAAACATATAGAACATATACATAACATTTAAACATATCAAAAATAAATTTAAACATTTAAACATCTAACTATACACATATGTATAACATTAAGCATATGTAGAATTGGGGTAAAAAAGGGTTCAAGGATACATAGTAGGATGTATTAAGGGGTCCTAGGTGTCTTACGGGGTCAAAAGATGTCGTAGGTTGTATTAAGGCATCCTATGATGTCTTAAGAGGTCCTAGGATGTACTAAGGGGTCCTAGGTGTCTTTTGGGGTCAAAAGATGTCCTAGGATGCATTAAGGCACCCTATGATGTCTTCAGAGGTCCTAGGATGTACTAAGGGGTCTCAGGTGTCTTAAGGGGTCCTAGGATGTACTAAGAGATCCTAGGTGTCTTGACGTCGGATGTGCATTGTTATTTTTTGTTATATATTTCATTTGGTTGTCTAAAAAATTTTTTTTTATGTGTAGAAAATATTTTACCCTTTAAATACATTATTACCTATTAAAATAATATTAAAAACTAATAAATTATTATCAATTTAAATTTTTTTTTAAATAATACATTATTATCCATGAAATTTTTTTTAAAACTAATACATTATAAAATACTATATAAAAAATTAAAACATTAATATATTAAAGTCAACTACTAAAAAAACATTAAAAACACAAAAAAACCCTACTGGGAATCATTTTCGATCAAATTTGTTAGCCCCTTTCTCCTTGCAACCCACTTATCTCTTATCTTGTCAGTACAAAATGAGGGGTAAACCTTCTTTTTGACCTTATATAGTCTTGAGGTTTCGATCAAAATGGATCTAATCGAAAGTGTTCAATCTGGAAGGGTTCTGATCAAAACCTTGATGCCATGCAACCACTACGTCACTGCCACATAGGTTCGAACAAAACCCTTATGTCCAAAATGCTTTCAACTGGATCTATTTCAACCAGATCTATTTAGTTGGCCTAAAGTGACATAGATCCATACCTTTACCCTGTATTCATGATGCCATGTATAACTTGGTATCAATTTCAGTGGGAGCTTTATGTAGTCACATAATGTGTTGATTGTTCAAGATTTTGGTTCTAAGTTGTTGTGGTTGTAGTGGATTGTGGGTCATGGACAATCTTTGCTTAGAAGATGGATGATATTTTGCAATGGGTGTTGATGTCATGTGGAGCTGGATTCTACCTTCAGATTGTAGTGAGATTTTAACATCTTTGGTTCTATTGACAAAGGATGTGCAATGTATCTTCTTAGTTTGGAGATTTTGGTTTGACTCTCCCTTCTGGGAGCTCTTGGTTGAGTCCTTTGATCATGTTAGGGCCATGGCAGATCTTCAATTAAGAGATGTTTGTCATGATTCCTAGAGAGCTTGATTAGAGATTTGGTAGTGATGTTGGATTCTATTGGAATCAAGGGACATTGAGAGGGGGGGTGAACAACTGTTATACAAATTTTAACACTGTTAAATTATTCTTTCAACTATTTAATGCATTTATCCAAAATAAAGATGCAAGAACACAAGACAATCAACCACAACACTATAACACAAGGATTTTATATGTGGAAAAGCTGGTCAAGGGAAAAACCATGGTGGGGATGAGACCCACAAAATGAGTATACTCAATTATAAAGTTTACAAGGGAATTCACATGCATTTAGGCACATTGCCTAGAGCTCATTGCTTAAACAAAGAAGGGCTACAAGCCTAGGAAGGCTCACTGCCTTACAAATGAGTTACAAATGATCACAAGAGAATTTGAATTATTGTACAACATCTACAAATGCTTGGGTATAGTTCCAGTTAACCACTTTGTCTAATGATTCACACTCTTCCTTATACTTCTATGTTCCACAGTTATGCAATATTCCAGAGCATAATTTTTCAACTTGCACATGTGCAACTGTGCACAATCGATCATAAACACCTCTCGAATACCTATTGATATCCAAAATGATCATAGCAATCGACCTTATATATCTACGACAAGAAATTAGGTTAGTTACATGTCGGCTTCAAGAACACTTTCCAAATAATGAAACGTGTACACACTATAAGTTGAATACGAACCAAAATACCAATGCAGACCAAAATAATTGTCCACATGCTACCAAAACCATAAAAGAAAACATATGGATCTTAAAATTAATCACCAAAATTGATCCACATAATCCACATAGGGATTATCAACATGAGACTGTTGATGTGCACTATTGAGCTGAAGACCGATATATCAGAGCACCTAACTTACAATCCAATCAACACTAGAGGCTAAAAATATGAATAAGACTGTTCAAACATGCATCAACCTTCGACCAGACCCACAACACAAGATAAATACCAGAAATGAAATGCTATCCAAAATACTAAATTCTGTCGGATACTCTATTCTAGTTTGTTGGACTTGAACCAATCTGCATTGTGACTTTTAGTAGGATCAAATCACATACTGCGGATGTTGGCATTATGATCATTTTGTATGAGTGGTGAAATGATTGTCATTGTTGGCAACATCATCTTCTAAGTCTCCACATCCATCGATAAAGGAGTAAAGGATAATCGGTGAAGAACAAGAGTCCTTATTCCTATCGACAGTGAGTAGACCGGTATACAAGGGTTAACCGACTAAGTAGTGAGTAGACCGGTATACAAGAGGAAACTGGTTAAGAAGAATTGGACTGGTACATAGGCGATAACTGACAGACCCAAATAACATCCAATTGAACCGACAGTCTTCCCTTTTCAACAGGCGAACTTATTGGCATGAATGGTTGTCTTAACCGATATTCCCAGAATGATTTTTTGAGAGTAATTTGAGGCGTGATAACAAAATTTTGAATCTGATTTTTGGAGGGAAAGTTGGTGACAGAACTAAAGGTTAATATATACACATCATTCGTTCTGATTGTGTTGTTGTTAATGTGAAAAATATTTGTGTGAATGTAAGTAGGGGGAGTTGAATAGAGTGCAGTAGAGAGAGGTATGAATCGGTGAAGCCAACACCGATCAAAAGAATAGAGAATGCAAAGTGGATCTATGAGACAGAGGTAGTGTCATCAGATAGATCAATCATCTTTGTTGCCTTCTAACAATCGCAACATTGTAAATCCCTTAACAGGGTGAACCTTAACTGGTTCTTTATGTAAAATCTCTTAACCGAGTCACTTCGGATATGAAGGTGTAAAATCCTCTAGTAAGGTGAAATTTAATAGGTTCTAAGGTATTCTTAATCAGATACCAGTCACTTCTAACAAGGTGATGTTCTTAGAAAGAACTGGTTGTAAGCTCTTAACAGGGCACTCTTTTTCACTACAGTAAAAGAGATTGTGTGTTATCCCCACCGTAGTTTTCTCCCTCTAATCAAGGGTTTCCACATATAATTGCTAGTGTAATGTGATGCTTATTTGTCCATGCAAATCTCTTTTATTTGATGTTCTCTGCTTTCATGATTTATGCAATGTTTAAGCATATCTAGAAGGATAGTTGCAGACTGGTCAGTTTGAATGTTTGAATTATGTATAAACTATTTTGACTAATTCACCCCCCTATCAGTCACTGATAAATACTAACAATTAGTATTAGATCTTTGGTCCTCTAAAGAAAAGCTTGACAACTTGAGGAAAAGATCATGGAGGAATACCGGTATCAGAAGCAAATTGATGAAGCTAATGAAACTATTGCTCATCTGAAAGAGGGACTGAGAAAAAGGAACTAGCTCTACAACCAAATGAGAGTTAGGATATCATAGATAAACTCTCTAAACAGAGTGGATCTGAAGAAGCAAAATAAGTAGTCTTAGAACTCATGGAAAAGAACAAGAAGTTGACTACAGAAATAACATATCTAAAAAGAGAACATGAAATTCAGTCCCTGAGAATGATTGAAATACTAGAAGCCAACAGAAATGAAGATGAAAGAAAAAGAGATATAGAAGAAGCTTTGTGAAAAACTTAAAAATCTAAAAGGCTTGCAAAAGAAGCCCTAAGAGAAAATGATGCAATCATCATTGAAAAAGATGAAGAAATCCGAATTCTCACTCAAGAGAATGAATACATTCATGAGCATTTGCATGACAACACAAAGGAAAAGGAGAAGATGATGAAAGAGATTGAACAACTCATAAATGAGTTGAAAACTGCAAATGAGAGAAATGAAAAGCTAAGGAAATTTAATGAAAGCTCTAAGAAGATAGATGAACAATTAAAAGCTCAGAGGAGAACAAAGGAGACAACCGGTCTTGGTTACTCCGGAACAGGTCCTATGGAAACTAGAGAATCATCTAAATCCGAAAGGATGAAGGATGATAAAAGGAACAATTGAGGAATGAAAGGTATGAATTTTTCTAAATCTTCTTGCAATCATTGTGGTAAACTGGGTCATAAGTTTGATGTCTGTCGAAATAAACTAGTTAGTCAAAAGAATTCTTTCACCTTTGATGGTTATTACCATAATTTTCACAAGGATGGTCACACTGCTTATGAGTGTAGATCTCGATCTAGCAGCATGTCAAATAGAAGAAGCTTTAATGGATATTTCTTTACATGCAATAAATATGGACACAAAGCTGTAGGATGCATGTTCAAGTCAAATGTATTAAGATCACCATTCAAATCGGTTAGCCCTAATAAAAGGAGTAATCAGTTCAATGCCACCTGTTCCACTTGTGGTAATTTTGGTCATGGTGCAGCAAATTGCAGAATGAGAATGGGTCAGCGAAATAATGCAGGACCATGGAGGACAACTGCTATGACATGTTTCAATTGCCATAAGATCTCTCACTTAGCAATAGAATGTAGGAACTGATCCTATAACCGGTCTGAAGATAGGAACCAATTTGGCAAGAAGAAAGGGCAAAATGACCTAAAAGGAAAGAAGACAATTGAAGAAGTGAGGAATGAAATGAAAAAGACATGGATTAAGAAGGAAGAAAGAAAAGAAGGAGCAAGTCATTCTGAAACTAAGTCATAATCCATCAGTGATGACAGTTCCTCTTCAAACTAGGCATACCAATGCTTAGGGAGAGCACATATGGTAAAATAATTATTGAATCCCCTAGACCGATATGAGGTTATGTCTATTTGCATAGTTTAGATGCATAAAAGTTTGTTTAAAGCTCTTATTTGGTAAATTTTTTGAGAGTTAGTGTAAATGTTGTTTGTGCCAATATCGGTTACAAGCAACCGATACAAAGTAAATTGGTGTACCTTAAGTTGTAAATGGTGAAAATTACACAAACTAGCCGTTGCATTGAAGCACCGATAAATCTTAATAGATAAATAAAGAAATTTCATTACATTTCATTTACCTTACTTTCTTTTGAACTTTCTTGAGCTCTCGTGTGACCTAAGGTAATCAAAATATTGCTAGTGCTATTTGTACGAAGTTATCAAGTAGCGTAATAGTAGTGGTTGGAAACCCTAGAGGAGAAGGTATTCTAGGTATTCAAACCCTATTTTGAATAATTTGTTTGAAGTTCATCATGGAAGCTTTTGTATCGACTCCTATATTGGTTGACGCACTTAAAGAACCACAACTTGAGTTCAAACTGCATCCTATGAAGGCTGGAGAGATTGACATGATCGGTGCCCTATCATCTGTTCTCTCCGGTGTGTTACTAGTTGAATATATTTGCTCCTTCATCCATTGAAAACTTGAAGAACTTAGAGAGAAATTTATTCGAAGTGAATTCAAAGGGTTCTGTAATCATGATTTGTTGAAGGCATAACATTTGCATCTGAAGACCAAGGGTTTGTCGAATGCTGTTGATTTTCTCGATCAATTTAATGTCGATTGGGTTAGGGATGTATTAAGTAGAGTGCATGATCAATTTCTATGGTTGGAAGTTGAAGCACTGATCAAGATTACAAAGGATGTAATTCAGAGAGTAACAGGGTTTAGCGCAACCAGTGAAGCACTAACCCTAAGAACAATATCATCCACTGAAGTCACCTGGTTGACTCAATCCCGATGTGACAAGAGAGCAATGACAATCAATCATATTGAGGATGCAAAAGTGAAGTTTGCTTCCATAGTGCTGGGTTATAGGGTCTATCAATCAAGCCGCATGAATAGTGTGCCAAGTGGTGCTATACATGTAGCCTTTCAAATCATCAAGGAGGTTGCAACATATAATATTTGTAAGATGACCAAAAGTCAATTTCTGGTGAACATGGAGTAAATTAAGAAGGACAACAAACAATCATTCAAGTATGGCTCATTACTGGTATGTATATTCTTCTATGTGCAAAATGTCTTTCCCGATAAGGGTAATATTGTGTGGTCTGAGAATAAACCTATCATGGTCCAGATAGGTGAAATGATTAGGGATTTAGGTGATAAGTTTAGGGAAACAATGTGGGGATATTTTAAAGAATTCCAAATCAGAATGCACAAAAGAGAGAGAATCCCAACCGGTATAGTTCAGAAGTATAAGGACAACATTTGTTTTCTTGTTGACACTAATTGTTGCATCATTCAAGTAGTTCAACCTAGAACCTTTTGGGTACCTACTATGGGTTATGAGGTTGGGGAAAACATTACTAAAGTGTATGCAAACATGTTACTGTCTAAACCGGTAGACAAAAAGAAAAGAAATTTGGAACTTATGAGGAGGCAAGCTCCAAAATAAAAGAGGAACTTAATGAGCCAATCATACAAAGAAGAGTAAGGAAAATTATTTATACCCTAGACAAAAAGTATGGAGGTGAAGCATCCAGTGCCACTACTTCCACCGGTACTAAAGAATAAACAGGGGCCAAATCAAACGAAGTTAAAGAACAAACAGGAGAAAAGAAGAAAATGTTAAAGGCAAAACCCAAGGGTACTACAACCAGTAAGCCAACATCATACACAAAAGAAAAGGAAACAAATACTCCTGCATCTTCCCCAGGTAAATATAGACCGATATGAGTAACATATGCAAGAAAGAAAAAAGCGTGAAGGGACAGTTGACACAAAGGCTAATAAGAAGCCCAAAAAGGATGAAAAGGATAGTGATAACATTGACACCCAATCTAATGTGGAAATAAAAGAAGTCAAAAGAAGTAGTAGAAATGTACTTCCAACTGTTGATGAATTGGTCCATGGGATTAAAGAGTTTGGAGGTCTATTTGGTGTTGAGCGAAAATACCCCCTTTGAAACAAGGAGGACAAAAAAAGAATTGAAGACACACTTATGTGGAACATTTATAAGTTATGTAGAACTCCCAGTGAACTATATGGAATAGTTCCATTAGACTTTCAAAATCATATTGAAGGGAGATGGAAAAAAAATTTAGCTATTGAGAAAGAGCACATGATAAAAGCACTCATGAAAGTGCAACGTGAGCTTGATTATAATCAAGCATCTATACTGGTAGAAGCATGTATTCAATGCTTTAAAATAAGGAACATGACATGGAGAGTGGCCATAGGAGATGTCCAAGGTGAGCATGATGAGGGTGTTGCCTTATGGAAGAAAATCTTGAGCCAACAAAAGGAAGTTGAAGAAGAAATAGAAAAGGGAACAAAACAAGACCAAGGTGCAGCCACCCTTGATAAAGGGAAAGATAAAGACAGAGACTCTATTGAAGGTTTTGATGTTTTCTTAGTTGATGATATCATCGGTAATGTTGTGTCAGATATTCCTAATAGGACAAAGCATGTAGAGCAACCGGTTGAACACAAATCAACCATTGAAACTATTGATATTGGTGTTTCACAGTAAAGGGAACCACTCAAACCAGGCATCACGATGTAGATGAAGTTATAGTTAAAGATATACCTTATGAAGATACACCTCACAGAACTTTAGTAACAATAAATCCTACTAGCAATGAACCCCTTTTATCAGAGAAAAAGGAAACAAAGGAGAAGGAAGAAAAACAAAAGGAAGTAGAAAAGAAGCAAGAAGAGATGACGGAAACAAAGGAGACCAAGAAAACAGTGGTGGACACTCCTCCGGTAAAGAGGAAGTTATATTTAGAAAAGGAGAGTGAAAAGAAGAAAGCAAAATTCACCACCACAACTAGCTCTGAGGTTAAGGATGAAGAAACAGAGGAGGAAGAAGAGGAAGACTCTATAATCGACATAAAGAAGATGACCCCCAAACAATTAATGAAAGTTTTTGAAAAATTGAAACTTTAAGTTGAAAAGGCAAAACTTAGAGCAAAGCAAAGAAAAAAAGGACCAAAATTCTTAATACTGCAAAAACCATTATGTCTGATCTCATTCCTGATATTGATGTTGATGACAATGCACCCATCATTGATCAGTTGGGAACTCTGTTGGATATCATTGGCATATGATGAACCGGTATATTGATATGACGATAATGTATGTTGTCATTGATGTCAATAAGTTTCAGTGAACTGGTGTTGGGGTTTCACTAAGTGTGATTACCACTTGGTAGTCTCAGCTCTATGGTTATCGGTTTGGTGATCCAGCTTGTGTGATGAACCGATGATACTCTGTGATCGAGGTGTCACATCATCATTGTGCACGTGAAGGATTGAGGCATAAGAAGATCGACCGTGTTTGAAGTCTACCTCGGGAATGATCATTCTTCTTAGTGGCATAAGAAGAAAACATGATGGGTTACTGATTCCCATGAGACATGATGAATGAACAATGCAGATTGTCTTATAATCTATTTGAAATTGTAATACTCTATGCAATATGTTTGGATGGTCAGGATGGGACCGCCTGTGTTGTAAACCTAAGATGCTTAGGGTTTATGCTATTGACCTATCTGTTACCTATAAGGTCGATGTTGTTTGTATTGAAAAGTTGTTGGCAAATTTTGTGTGTGTGTATCCGAGTGAAGAGATATTTGATACTTGCCAGACCAGTAAGAGGGAAACTGCAGAGTGTGATTGCAAAGTAGAGGATATGAAAAGGATCTTCCTTGGCATATAGTGCTATTATTAGATCAGAGTTTTTACCTGTTGTCTTCTAATCATTTCAACATATGGAAAATCCCTTTGCCGGGTAGCTTTAACAGGCTTATTGTAAAACCTGTAGCCAGGTGACTCAAGATCATTGAGTTCTTTAAATCCTCTAGCGAGGTAACCTTTAACAGGGTTCCAACCTTTAACAGGGTATATAGCCATCCCTTAACCGGGTGATCTCTAATAGGATTAGTTCCTAATAGAACCTTATTGTAAAGTCTTTAACCAAACTAGGCTCCTAATAGGGCAAGCTTCAAAAGAGTTCAAAACAAGCTTGTGGGTATTCATCCCCACCGTGGTTTTTCCCATTTGGGTTTCCACGTGAAAAATCTGTGTGTTATGCATTTTTCATGTGATGCTTATGAATTATTTGATTGAAAGATTATGCATGTAGAGTCAATATGTTATGGTAATACTAGCATATCACATGTATATGTTTATGGGAGAAGTTGATGTTTGTGTATTGATTGTATTTGAAGTATTCAGACTTATCAGTTTATGATGTCTGGTGTCTTACTGTATTTGACCAGTATTGTCATGGTTAAAGTTTCAGTAATTATGACAATCAGTTGGTATTGTTTCAGCTAAATAAGTTGCGAAGAAAGTTTTATCTGTACTGATTCACCCCCCCTCTCAATATCAGTTGGGGTATCTATTGTTCATCATTTTTCATCACACCCATATGGTGAGAGGATGTAATACTTCACACATATAGTGACTATGTCTCACTCGTACAGTGTATCCGTATAGTTACTACTCCTTACCACGAGTAGTGCAGTCACCCTTATCACCTTGCGCGAATGGTTCTACCAAGTTTTGCATACGACAATCTTCTGAAAAATACTTTTGAATTTGATGTCGAATATGTAATATACTCTTAAGATATATATATATATATATATATATATATATATATATATATATATATATATATATATATATATATATATATATATATGTTTATATATATTTATATTAGTTTTATATTAGTTTAGTGCACAAAATGAAAGCTCTGGGAGCATGTATTTCATCTAGAATTCAATGACACATGTGTCTTCCAATGAAGGCATTACAAATTTGGACCACGAGCAAACTAGGGTTCTCCCACTGAAACTACAAATTCAAAATAGGGAGGATCTTGCACCTCTGAAACTGCAATAGAATGGAACTCCAACTAGAATTCACAAATACAAAGAAAACAACAAATTCACCATGCCTACAACTATCCCAAAATTGGCCTTATAAATGGGCTCCAGGAAGTTTCCCAAAGGGTTATAAATGGGCTGACACCAAAAAGTTTATAGCTAAACTAATTAATAAAAGGGGCCCAAAAGATATTATTAAGCACGTGGTCATACAATAAATTATTTAAATTGACTATTTAGTTATATCGGGGACATTACATTATGTGTTGATCTTATGTTGCTAATTTATACCTTATTGCTACTATCCTATGATGATTTTGATTATTATTTATTGCTATTATAAGTTCACATTAGATAGGTTTATTAAGCATGATATACAGGTTGATTTTTAGCATCTTAAAGAAGAAGGATCTAATTTTGTTTTTCTACAATTAAAGGCAACTTAATTTTTAGATTTGCATATGAGTTTTAGATTTTCATGTTGTAGTTATCCAAGCCTTGCATCTCATCCTTTGATTATTTTATTGGATAGAGATTGATCTATTGCTAGGTGTGTGCCCTTGGTCTCTGTGCAACACAAGTGGTGGGTTTGCGACATGGCTTAACTGCCTCTCGTGGATTCTATGTGTTTGGTGGTTGTAGCAGGCATTGACAAGTATACCTTTTGGTGCAACAACAAATGAACCCAACAAATGGTATCAGAGTTGGGTCATGGGTTCAAACCCTGCTTGTGTTGAGGGGGGGATTGTTGCAAGGTGTGCGCCCTTGGTCTTTGTGCAGCACCAGCGGTGGGTTTGCGACATGGCTTAACCACATCCCATGGATTCTATGTGTTTGGTGGTTGTAGCGGGCATTGACAGGTCGACCTTTTGGTGCAACGACAACCGTACCCAGCATGATCTTCACAATCTTTGATATTGAACCTATTTATTTCCCAACATTTGGTATTTGAGTTGAAAATTATTGGTTATGGGTATTCCTCTATTTTTGGTTTCTAAGCTTGGAAAGATTATGGGAATCCATTAGAAGGAATTAAAGGTTGTTGAAAAGATTTGGGGGCTGAAATGAATGTTCTATGAGTTAGCTTTTTTTTTTTTTTTTTTTCATATTTGTAAGATTGGAAACCATAGATATTATCAATGTGATCTATGTTGGGAATTTGAAGCTCATGATTGTGGATCTTCATGAATTTGGTTATGGTTTGGTAACCTAGAGTTGTTATTTGATAATATGTGTGTATCCTCTTGTTTGGTAGTTTTGTTCCTTTACCTTGTGGTTTTGTGTAGTGAGAAGGTGCTCATGTTAACTGAGTATTGCCATCTTGGTTACATGGAGAAACATTGACTTTTGGACTATAGATTGGAGTGCTTATATTGGGTGCTTGGTATTAGCTTGAGGTTACATGAAAGAACAGGAAGATAAGCCATTGACCTCTTTGTGTGTTGTGGAGCTAATATGTTTCATATGATTTAAGCTCTTGGACAACTTGTGTTTCTTGTTGGTTTGTAGTTTCTCTTGTTTTCAGTTGCTGGGTTTTATAGATTTGTGATATTTTCATTGTTTAGATGACACGTATAATGTGAATATTTGGATGTTTAAATGAATTTCAAATTTAAAGAGATGGTTTTGCTAGTTTTACATGTTAAATAAAATATGTGGTATGTAGATCTATGGTAAGACTTGAATCATGGTGTTCTAGATGGAGATATTTATAGGTTTGCATGGCTACTTGGAAGGTTCTTATTGATCTATGATTACTCCTATGTGGATTTGTTTGGCAAATCACGTCTTGCATAGATACTGGTGTTTGAGTCTTGAAAATCCACATGTTAGGTTTGATTATCTTTGTTATGATATTGATGTGGGGTTGAATATTTTAGTTATTTAAGATTGTAGTATTGATTAAGAATTTCTTCTTTGAGATGTTGCATAGGTTTTGATTTTATAGATTATTTGATGAGGATTTGGTTTGGTAGGCCTTGTTGTTGGTCACCATTATTACATTAGTATTTTGATTGCAATGAGAAGGATTTTTTGGGAGCAGTACCTTCCTAGATTGTAGTTGGAAGTTGATAAGTTGTTCATTTGAATCTTAGCTATATATTATGGTGCATGAGATGCTCTATTCACTTTCAGTGGAGTTTTAGTAATATGATCTGAGAGCTATTGCATGCTTAGTTATCAAATGCATTCTTTATTTTGTATCTTGTCTTCTCATGAGAGCTAGTCTTGAATAAAGAATTTATACATGGACTTTTTGAGAAGAAGATGGATGATTTTATGTATTTCTATTTTTTCTCCTTGTTGTTGGTCTTAACCTATGGATATAGTTTTGAGGACCTATTTGGAGATGTACAAAAAATAGTTTGCGGTTTTGGGCATATTCCCTTTGTTGTAGGAATGGATGGTTTGTTTGGTCTACCTTTGACATGAGAGGTTTACATGTATTATTGCCATGTTTCATTTGATTTGAATGTTAGATGTTTATATCCTTTTAGTTTGGGAGTGGTGAAGCATATCTTACTTTACACTACTTGGTACATGTTAGTGTAGAATAAGGATACGGTTTGCTTTGTACGTTATCTCTTTAATCTTGTTCTTCTTCCTAGATGTTTGTATTTACATGGTTGAGTGTGAAGAATTTGGGATAGCTATGGAGACTGTTGGTGTAAGTAAGGTGTTTTACCTTGGTTATTTTCCACCTAGGTCCTAATTACATCACTTAAGCTTACTTAGGGAACCACATAGGAGTAGTTAGAACATTTCCACTTTAGGTGGACTTATCATGTTATCATTTCCATTTTATATGGTGTCTCCACCTTTAGTGGTTTTATCACATTATCATATCCATCTTTCATGGTGGCACTTTCCCACCTTTGGTGGGTGATCACGTGATTACTTTTTGACTTTGGGTGTGATGACAGGTTGTCACTTTTTGTCTCATGCGATAAGATTACAAAAATTCAAATAATCTTATTCACTCCTTTGTTCTCGCCTTGGTTATATAACTAAGGGGTCTCCTATGTAACATCAATTCATTGATAATTTAATTGATCATTTTGTATTGCATCATTGATAGGAATACAATTTATTCTCATCATATTGATTCTCTCTTGTTATTCTGCTTTCCATTTGGCCTCTAGATCTTGGGTGGCTACCTTCATATCAAATTCTTACATGGTATCAGAGCTTTTAGAGTGCCATTGGTTTGTCATTTAAGAGAATTTTGGTGCAATTTTTGGTTTTGGCAGTTTTTGGCTTTCTATTGCAGATCAATATTGGGACTTGCTCGGACAAATCTGATGCTACCATTGGATTGTGGAGGTTTGAAAAAGTTGGAATTGCCTTTTGTTTCATCCAAATTCGACACTGGAGGCCAAATCTACAACCATTTGAAGGTGGAAGGAGGTTACCAAATCCAGGAGGCACCTGCAATTTTGAAGCACGTTGGGGAAAAATTGACCCTCGCATCGCGCTCAAAAGGCCCAAGAACCCCAAAATCGACTATCAATTTGTTGAAATTAGACATCGTCACGCAAAGATGAGAAAAAAATTGCCCCCTGGTTGCATGGTACAGACGGTACAGTCGTTTGATGCAAGTATGATTTTATTTTTTTTAAAGAAAATTTCTCATTTTTTATTTTTTAGACTTTTATTAAAATCAAAATTTATTTTTTATCAGGTTTTTTATTTTATTTTTTTTAAAATTAAATAAAAAAATTATTTGGTACCTTCGGGCATTGCAGGGTACTTGATAGGTACGTAGGTGGGCCCTATGACCTGCAGGCCACCTATACCATAGTACACTTATGGTGGTAGGTGTACTACCTGCCACGACAAGCCTGTGGACGAGGTACCCTGCCACAACAAGGTATTGTAGATGTTTTAAAATTTATTTTTATTTAAAACTTTTTTTAATTTAAAAACACTTTAATAATATGTGTTTTTTTCACATTTAAAAATAAATTAAAACAATAATGTTTTTAATAAAAAAATATTTTTCTTTATTAATTTATTTAATAAGTTTTTTAATCAAAACTAAAAAAATAAAAAAAAAATTTATTATTTTAATGAAAAAAGTGTATATTTTTTCCTTTATTTTTAAATAGTTTTTTCAAAATAAAAAAATAAAAATTGTGTGATTTTTTTCTTTATTTTTTAAAGAAGGGTTTTTTCGATAATAATTTTTTTTTCAATTTTTCTTTATTTTGATAAAGTTTTTTCATCACGGGTTTTAATAATAGTTTTAATTAAACTTTTAAGAAGTCAAAAAGTTGTCTAGGTCTCTACTAAACCAGGAAAGATATGAAAATTGTTTGAATCCCTTGCTAAAAACCCAAAGAAATTAAAGGTCATTCCACTTACTACCTTGATAAAATAAAATAAAACAACTTCCCTTAAAAACTATCAAGCAATCACAACACTTGAAGAAAAAGGGGAAGGTCACATAGACATCACCTCAAAAGAAAGTAAAAACATTACTTATAAACCCATAAATAAAATCTGAGAGGGAGGATTATTGAGGTAGTATGAGTGCCTAGTTTAGGAAGATTAAAGAATAGACATTTCCTCTAAGATTGATGAGGAATACTCATTTGATAAGCTAATTCTTTGATTGGGAGGAGGAAATTGAAGTTGGCCAGTAAGAAGGGCAGAGGCTAGATATGCAATAGGAAGAGTATAGGTTGGACACACGGTAGGAGGAGCAAATGATGGGTGTGTTACAAGAAAAATAAGAGTTTAAATTGTGGCAAGAAGAGAAGGAAACCGACATGCAAAATTTATGTTAGAAAATCTAGCCAAAATGGATGCTATAGAATAAGAAGAGGTTAACAAGAAGCACACAAAAAATATTTGCCACAAACCTCCTAACTTCTCTAAGCTAACCATTGCTTTGAAATTGTGGAAGCAAGTGTAACAATTTAAGTTGTAGTAAGAAAAATGTAAATGAGGAAATGAATGTCGAAATTGAATAGAAGGATGTTGAAATAAAGAAATTAAAAGGAATAGTTGAATACATAGCTCTAATAGTGTTGGCAGTAGGCCAACATCCCTCGCGGGGATTCGCGACATGGTTTAATAGCCTCCTGTGGATTCTATAAGTCTAGTGGTTGTATCGGGCATTGACAGGTCGATCTTTTGGTGTAATGACAACCCTAGCTTGTAACAAGTGGTATCAGAGCTTGGTCACAGATTCAAATCACGCAGGTCACGACGAGTGACGCTAGGAGGGGGATTGTTGGCAGTGGGTCAGCATCCCTCGCGGGGATTCGCGACATGGTTTAAAAACCTCCTGTGGATTCTATAAGTCTAGTGATTGTATCAGGCATTGATAGGTCGATCTTTTGGTGTAACGACAACCCTAGTAGTTGTAACAAATAGTACCTAATATTATTCAATGCACGCTTCTCACAAGGATATATGTTATGTTTTTAAGAGAGATTTTCTTAGTTTTCAATTAATGCAAATATATTGTGATATGCCATTTTCACTAGTCACCCCAAAACATTATTCCAGTATTTTTGAAGTATCACTATAGAACTAAAAAAATCCTCTTGTGAATTCTATTTGCATAATTATGCAATCTTTATGATACATAGTGAAACCCACTTCTTTATGTAGGAGACTTGCATCTAGGGGCCATTTCTTAATTCATCTAGAACGAAATCAATAAAAGGAAACACATGAGAAACTACTTAGAGATGGAGAAATTAATGTCATTGAGTCTTACACTAGAATAAGATAGTCTAGACTACATACTAAACACTTGGTTTATAGTTCCTAGATGACCTAACACTTAAGGACAAATCATGTCAACCAAATGGTCAAGTCATGCCATGTTTAAGAAATTGGCACAAACTACAGGAAGAGAGGTTTTGAGATTCCTTGCAACATGATGGAATGAATTGATAGATGATCTAAAAAAAGAATTGCATTCACTGTATAGTTATCATGCAGGATTCCAAAGGGCACAAAGGTATATGTAATTGGCCATAGAACATGATGTGCTATGGTTGGCTCTTATATTTTATCCACCAATATTTTGGTGGCCTATTCCACACTAGAAGTGAGGTGTACCATATGATGAGGAAGTAGAAGGATATAGATTTTTAAAAAAGACATTTGAAAGGATTCTGTTGGACCATATAATCACAACATAATGATATCACTAACTCGGGAGACATTTAATAGTTGGCATTGATGTATAGTTAAATGCCTCTCCTTCTTGATGAAAAGAAAGACATTAAGCTTGGGGGAAATGATGGGCCATTTTAATGAATTTTTAATTACCCTATTCATCTTTTAAATCCTCTAAAGACTGCTAAACTTGTTAATACTTTTCCATTTTTATGACTAATTATTGAACCCTAAAGCATGTTTGTTAATAAAATGATAAATACTTATATGTGCATCTGATTATTGGTAAAAGCATGTTACATTTTATGATTTATTTAATGTTGAATGAGTATAAGGACTGACATGTCTTGTACCAAAAAGAATGAAGAACACATGACATAGACTTACTATAGCTGAAGAAAGTGTAGAGACAACAATATTCCTATAGTTGGGTAGAACACAAGTTTGCAGTGATAAGCATAATGTAAGTTAAGGTGTCCATTGAAGCAATGGTATCAAACTCCTATTTCCAGCATATATTTGTACCATTTATAATTATTTTGTTGAATCTATTATTAATTCTCTTCTATTATGCATTCATCCTAGTCATCAAACTTTCATTTATGATGAATTTATAGAATTCATCTAGGACTTCATTTTCATCTTTTAGTTGTGTCTCTTTAGTAAATAGTCCTCTTATTGTTAGGAATGAATGAAAAATAATCCAAGATAGTTAGAATAGTTAGAATTATATATGATGTAAATAAATAATGGATTGGATGGATCATCTTGTGTAATTTTTTTATAATTATTATCAATAATCAATTAAATGCAAATATTTATCTTTGTGAATGATCATGCATGAATCATTGTCAAACTATTAGTTGTATTTTAGTAGTTTAGCCTTGTAAGTACTCTTACCAAATTAGGGTTCACTTGAGGCAATTAACTACTCGTAGTTGGTTTGTTAATATTATTTCAATTTTGTTTATCATTTAATATATTTAGTTGTTGATATCATGAGGGTTGTAGATCATGTAGTGGATTTAGTATATGTCTTTAACTAAAACTATCATTTATCTTTGTAAAATTTGGCTATAGAGACATCCACCTAAGATATAGAGTCCTAATAGAAAGATCAATAAAATGAGAAGATCAATATGACAAGAATAAATTATATTCCTATCAATAATACAAATACAATGGATGATATTACAAAGGCGATCCTTGGTTATATATGCCAAGGTGAACATAGGATTGCATAAGTTTATGACACATACATCTTAATTTTATGACTTGATACATAAAGTGATAACATATCCACTTAATGTGGGAAATCAAATTAAAGTGGGAAGAATCCTATGTGTTCCCTAAGTAAAATTAAGTAACATGTGTGATTAGGACCTATGGGAGGAACTTACTATATACAACACCCCTTTCACACCAACAACCCCCTTAAATGCAACTTAGGGAGAATGAAAACAAATTAAAAAAATGCAAGATGCAAGATGGGTCCCAAATACTAGGCCATGTTGGATACCCATGTACATATACAATCCAATCTCTCATAAATGGAGAAAGGGAGAAAAATATTCCCAAAAAGAGAGATGAATATACAAAATACTTTCAAAGAAGAATGTAATGGAAAAAAACCTCATGTGAATAAACAGTCCCCCCATAAGATAGAAGAAGAGAGAACATGTAGCCATCCTCAATATAGAACATGCACCAATGGTAGATGCTTGAAACTATATGTAGAAGATGGTCAATGATCGTCAAACAACATTCCTCCCCTTAGCAAGAAAAAAAACAAACACGTATGAATGATGTCTTACCATTCCTAGAAGGAAGGTGATGGAAGATAGATGCAATGTGATGTCTCTAAAGTATTCTCAAGTGTCTCCATGTTGATGTTAAAAGCTACTACATTCCAATCAGGTGTTCTAGAGCACATTACTAAAGATGACAATCCAAGATCTCCTAGAAACTGATGTAGGATATCATCCAAAGATACGATTACCTCCTTTGAAGACATAGAGACCTCCTCCAAAAGTTGTTCCAAATTATCCACACTCATATCAAACCACAAGGAATGATAATGTATACAATATAGAAGAGGGTTATATTATTCCATCACAACATTTAAGAAGGATAATCTCCATCAAAGAAAATATGTATGCCATCAATGGTGTCTCCTGATGCTCTACAAAAAGGATTAGAAAATCTGTTTGATGGCAACACACACAAGAGCACAAGAAACAAACATTAGTGTTAGCAACAAGAGAT
Source organism: Cryptomeria japonica (assembly GCF_030272615.1). Taxonomy (NCBI): domain Eukaryota; kingdom Viridiplantae; phylum Streptophyta; class Pinopsida; order Cupressales; family Cupressaceae; genus Cryptomeria; species Cryptomeria japonica. The sequence goes on along the minus strand of NC_081415.1, from coordinate 670,821,213 downwards.
TATCCTAAACAGGCATATCAAGAGAGATATTAAGCATGAAATAGAAAGCATATAAACATAGAATAAAATAGCTAATCAAGATGCTCATAGTTGCTCCTCCCTTGTTCCTCTCCTCTCCAAGTCGCAAATGAGTGTAGCTTTCAGCTTTTAGCACTAGCCATGGATGCCATATGGAGATTCAAGATGGTTGAATATGATAAGCAAATGCTATGCAAGTGTAGATAGTGATGCTATGAGAAAGCTCTATGCTAATGCCAGTATAACAACAATACTCTAAATGTTTTTTTTTGCTTGAGGAGAAGGGTTCTATTTATAGAAGAAATGGGGAAATGAAGGGTTAAAATTGAATGGTTTAATCAAGGGCCAAGTTTGAAAGTTGGGGATCCATGTGCACAATTGGCACCAATAAAATGGTGACAAGTGTCAACATAGGATTGGGTTGAGAGAAGAGGTTGGAGGCATTAAAGGCCAGAGAAGACCTCATGGTTATATAGAGGCCAAGGGTCAAGTCCAAATTAAGATTACCCACTGGATTAAGAGTTAATCCAAGGATAAACCTTTGTGCAAATGTTTAAGAGATAATCATGGTCAAAGCATTAATGGCCTGATGAGACCTTTGGGTTGGGTAGAGGTTGAGTCAAAACAAATGTTTTAACCATGTGGGAGGGTTTGAGGTAACCATTAATGGTTATTGGAGACTTTGGGGATTAAGTGGTTGAAGGTTGAAAGCCTTCAATGGTTATCAAAGACTTTGAGCCATTTAGTGGTTGAAGGTTGAAAGCCTTTAATGGTTATCAAAGACTTTGAGGGTTTGAGAAGTGACTTCCCTTTTGCTTAGGAATGTGACAAAGTTTAGAGAAGGGGTTAGGTTATTTAGAAGTGATTAGAAAATTCTAGAAGGGGTTTAGGCATGCAAGTGGATTTTGTAGGAAAATGCAAGTGGGAGAAATTTTGGTATTTTCAATTAAAATAAAATCATTTATTTCAATTAAATGGTGTAATTTGCATTTGGATAAATATTCAAATAAATATTAATTTATTTAAATGAGAAAAATGAAGATAAAGCATTAAAATGCTTGAAAACTTTGAGGGAAACCATTAAAGGCTTGAAGACTTTAAGGAAAACCATTAAAGTCTTAAGAAGACTATAGAAGGAAGCCATCAAGTTTGAAGACTTTAAAGCCATCAAGTTTGAATACTTTAAGGGAAACCATTAAAGGTTTCAAGTGGGTGAGGATAAATAGGATTTTAAATAAATAATTTATTTAAAATAGTTGTGCAACTTGCTTTTGTAGGAAAATACAAGTGGGTGGAGGATAAAGGTGATTTAAATAAATTATTAATTTATTTAAATGTGAGAGGTGGGATTTTGGGGGATTTAAATAAATATTAATTTATTTAAATGTGAGAGAATATTTAATTAAATAAATATGATTTATTTATTTAATTAATGGTCTGAATTTGGTTAAGTGAATTAAATCAAATAAATTGAATAATTAATAGGAGAAGAGGGTTAACATGAATTAATTAAATATTAATTTAATTAATTATTAATTGATGGTTAAATAATCAAATAAATACTAAGTATTCATTTAATTAAGTGGACAGATTTATGTGACTACATCTCCCATATCTACAAGATAGAACTCCACAAACAAAATTGCAATTCCTATAGACTAGTCATTACAACTCACTGTATTTTAGAGACAATGAATATCATGTTGCATCGAATCATAAGATGCCATATTTGTAGCAACACAAGTATCATCACAATATATGTGATATCAATAGGAGGAGATATAATGCAAGGCTCAAGAATTGGATCACAAGTGAGAATACCCAAAATCAAGTAGCCAAAGTCCTCCTCAAAATATGAATCCATACTAGAAGTGTGATCATCATTTGAAGAATCAAAGTCACCAATAGAAACAAATTTTGAAAAGGAGTACAGCTGAAATGCATGATCTACCACCACATTAGAAATGCCACCTCTACTCTCCAAGTCCCTAAAAATAATTGAATCAGGAGTGAATTCCACAATTTTCCCTTCTTGACCATGAGTGATTTGATAGATAGAAAAGAGATTGTTTGTCAAGTGAGATACATAGAAAACATAATTAAAAGTGTCATCCCCAATATTAATATATCCCTTCCAAATTACATTCATTTATGCATGATTACCCATCAAAATACGTGACATATTACAAAGCTCAAATGAAGAAAACATAGATTATGAAGATGAACTTACAAGATAAGTTAATATATAAGTTATTCTAAACTATTACAAGATAACTATATGTCAATTAATTGTGCTAATCCTTGTATCTAATTCTTATTAACTATACTTAAATGCCAATGCCTATTCAAACTAATGGATGCTTTTTAAATTAATAATATTTTCATAAAAAATATTATAAATGTCTCACCAAAGGGTCCACAAATTAGTGATAATTTAAAAACAAATTTTATATATAAAAGTTGTCGCATGAAACTCGTTGTTGTTTTTTATTAATTTATTGCGAAACAGGTCATTCCAAAAAAAGTTGTCATTTTCATTTTAACTTAAACGTCACGTCTTAATAGTTAAAGGGGAACATAAAATAAATGCAAGTTTTGGGGTTTGTAATCTCCACTAGATTTTCTATGCAAATCATTGGCCTTTCACTATCATACTTAATTCATGCACATTTTTATTTTTCTTGGAATCATCATATTGTATGTAAATAGGAACAAAGTCCCTTTCAAGATAAATAGTTGGCATCAAAATTATATGGAGAAATGTAAAATAAATGTGGAAGTCAACTTAAAATAAATTAAAGATATTTAGGTAGATTTGTTTATATATAAAACTCAAAATAATAAAATGAATATTATAGAATATAGGAATTTATTGTCTATGTTTTTAGGTTATTCATGTGACTTTAGAAGTGAATTGTGCAATTGGAATTTGATTTTGTTTCGTAGACGTGATTTTTTGTGTGTGCATTCAATCTTTGCTATAGTTCAATATTTGCTTCTCAATTTACCTTGATGCTTATGACTTGCATTACTTGTTTGATAGTATTATACTACACGATTTTTATTAGTCCTACAATTTTTTAGAAATAATAATACGTTTTTAGAACATTCTCATACATGTTTCTAATAAAATCACAGAAACTTACAAAATCTTGGCTCTGAAACATGCAAGAGCACAATGCATATACCCTCCAATTTACTCTCCATTTCTAGCAAATTTATAAACATTGAAATCATAATTAATCCATTTACATGCATTCAACGCTCCATAACAGTTTTGGTTTACATGCATTCAACAGTCCTTAACAATTTTGATTTACATGCTTTCAACACTTCTTCATAGTTTTGATCTACATTCATTCAACGCTCCTTAATAGTTTTTGTAGTTTCATGATAATTTGTAATTAAAATATTAAATATAATTATTGTTCTAATTTTAAAAATTCTTATATTTTATTATGTATAATTATATATAATAATAAATAAAAATTATTTTTTAAATATAATTATAATTAAGCTATTGGAATTATGACTATTAGCTTGAGTAGATTATAAGTTTTACATTATTTTCTTAAAATAAAAAAAATCATATACATCATTAGGGTGAAAAAAACATGACAAACATCTACTTTTTTTTAATGATCTAGTTAATAAAAAAATAATTAAAATCTTGTAAAAATTTTAAAGAACATATAGATAGTTAATATAGTTAAAAATGATAAATATAATCTTTATTATAACTATTGTATACATTAAGATAAAAGTTCAAAATATAATGATGCAAGTAGTTACTTGTTCAAAATATTGTATATACATACAAGGGTCCTTTATTTGTTGATGAAAGTAGTTAATGCAATAATAAATACTAAGCCATTCCACAAATGCAATAAAAAGACATATTACTTCACCTTAATGGCATGGATACAATGCACCACCACAAGGAGATTATACCAATTCAAGTATGCCTACAAATATATCAACTAAAAAATGAGGAAAACAAGTATGTAAACCAAGACATGCTCAAAATTGAGGAAATCTCCAAGGCATAAATGAAATAAGCTAAATAAAGAAATACATGCAAATAAGTATACCTTTGACCAAAAATTCAAATCCCAACATTAGAAGCCATTCAAAAGGCTTGGCCCAAAATGGAAAGATAAATTAGGGCTTTCAAAATTTACTAAACACACCAAAATAAGAACTAAAATATGGGAAAATAAAATTTATTTGATTCTAGAATTTCACTCATGTTTTACAATTTGATTTAAAAATATTTCTCTAGCACATGAGATGTTCACTCATGATTTCCTCATCAAACTCGTAGCTAATATTTTCAAATTTTGTATATGATGAAATGTTTCCAAGTTAAAGCTTATATAAAACACCAATACATAGCTACCATATAGTCATCTTAAATGTCTTAAACCCAATAAATCATTAGTGTATTTAAAACATCAACTAATTGAATATATGGATTTGTAAATTTATTTATCAGAACTCTCTATATAACACATTTTAATTAAAAAAAATGCAAGCATTAAAAAGATGATTACACTACCTTAAAAATTTGTAACATGGCAATAAAATATAATTGCAAAAGCATATGTGGGCCCAATGATCCTATCAAATCACATTCATAAGGTACTTTCATCTTGAACTACCAAGCACTTGTAAACCTTCCAAATGATGGCATTGATTTATCTTTTCAAGATAAGTGAAGAGAAATTGGAGAACTGTCATATAATCACATATTATATACTCTTTTCCAATAAAATGGTTAATGCATACAACCTTAGACCCACAATATTAGCAATGCCCACCCAAACCAACCAATAGAAATAAGTGTGATGGATGAAAATAAAATCAGGTAGGCTAAGACCTAATCCAAAACTCATTCGTACATTAGACTAAGAAAGAGCCTAAGGAAGTGATTCACTTTGACTTTCTCTTATGAAAGAGAGTCAAGGAATACTTTAAGGGTCTCTATTCCTTTTCTAATATGAAAGGGAATGTGCTAAATGTAAGATGCAAACAAACTAAGCTAGTAGAAGTAATAAGAATAACAACAAATAATAGCTGGATATAGAAATGAAACTAAGACACAAAGTACAAATTTGGAGAAGGAATTCTGATGTCCACTTGATACTAAAATCTGAACCTGATTAAGCTAGACAGGAGCACAAGGCGCTTTGGTCCCTGTCACTACACTTAGCTAGAAACTAGAAATTTGCAAATTGAAGTGGTCTAGACCTGGACTACCAAAACCTACAACTAATTGAGGAGGACCAAGGCCTTGGGCATTTTGGTCCCAGAGGTTTGAGCCCAAATTCTGCAAATGGGTCCCTAACTATTGACTGAGACTTCCTGTAAATTTGCAACTCCGAAGGAAACCTGTACTTGCACCTATGATCTAAAAAATGATGCATTTGGGACTATATAGGGTTTTGCCTTAGTCAAACCCCTTGTTTTGGTGATTTCAACCTCCATAAATAGCCAATAATGTATTGAAAAGTGTGTGTTCCCTAGAATCTCATGTGTTTGTAAGATTCCTATGAGCTAAAATGCAAACTAGAGTTCTACCCTATGTTTTGAGTAAAAACCCTAACTGAATGTAATGTAAATGCTTTAGATCACAAATGCAATGTAGATCTAAAGCAATAATGTAAATCTGAAAATGAATGATGTATAGATTTGAAACTCACATAGAGATATAAAAATAACATGAAACTATACCAAACCCTAAGGGAGAGGTACAAGTCAATCAACAGTCGGTGATCTCCTTATTATTCTTCAATATCTCCTAAGCTTCCATGATTGATGAAAAATTGATGAATGATGAATTTGCTAATTGTAGACTTCACATAAATAGGTGCTCTTTCACTTCACAAGGATCTCCTTCAATTGCTAGATAATCGATCCTCAAATGAGGGAAAGAAAAGGTTTTATATATGAAACCCTAACTTTAATTTTGATCAAGGATGACCTAGAATTGATCAAATTACATACAAAGTGGGATTTGAACATTATAATACCACCAAATTAAGATCTTGAAATTCGAGGAGAAAAAAGTTGGGATTTGTATGGCGGGCATACCGGTCCAACCAACTTTTTTTCCAAATTTCTAGGGATGCAAAATATCATGATTACAAAGTCAAATCCATCTTGATGGTTCAATCCAAGGTGTTTATATATGCGAAAATGTGCCTTGAATATGGGAAATAGGGCTTTATTAGGATCAATTAAAATAAAATTAAAAGAGACACGCTTAGGGTTAAGGGCCCAATTTTATAATATGTGAATTGATGAGAGATGACCTTAGATTTAATTAAATTCTTAAAATAATCTTGAAAATTCAAAATGGAATGAGACACACTAAGGCAGGTGCTAACCTAAGCGTAAAATTGGACAACCCCAATTAGGGGTGTACAATTTACGACGCTACAATAAGACCATGATGTATCACCTTGACACACAAGAGCCTTCGATTGTAAATGAGTTCTAAGGGTACTCACAACCCCACTCTAAAATAATAATAACTTACTCCATAAAGTTGCATGGGCCTTTGAATCATACTTATCAATATTAGATCAAATTATTTGACCATATTAGTGGCATCATGATCTCCAAAAATCTCATGGGCCCACAATATCCTTATACACTAATGAGAACACATTTAATGCAAACATACACATGAAGAAAAAATAGATAAAAGGTCCCACCAATTATGACTCATCTTCTCCATGTCCAATGGTGCAATCAACCATTGACACATTTGGTCAATAGATTCTAGGGAACACTCTATATAGATTCAACACTCAATATAGATTCAACACTCAACCCGCCCTCCTCTCTCATTTAGTAATATAATGGTTTATATTATTATCTAAAGCTTGTAAGATTGTAAGACCATATTACCTTATCATGATTATAAATATGAAGCCTAATTATAAACAGGACTAGAAAAATATTCATAGGGTCAAGAATTAAGGGAATAACACATGCTCAAAACATTGATAAGGTCAACAATAGAGCCTTCTAAAAAATGAATTTTTATAAGTTACACAAGCTTTCTCATCTTATGAATCTAAGGATCATAAGGGTGAGACACTTATTTTTGTTATAGATTCTACTTCAATTAAATAGATCCTTGACTTTAGAGTTTCACATTAAATGGATTTATCATAAGATAAACATTTTATTCATTTGAGACTTGTCCTATGCCTCATATTATAATGGATAACAATATTTTTATGAGTGTTTATGGGAGAGGGCTAGTTGACATAGGTGAAGGATCATTCAATGATTTCCTCTGTGTACCTTTCTCATCAACTAATTTCACATCCATTTATCAAATTACATAGTAGGACAATATAATTGATTATGTGGTTATTTAGGATTTTTGTATTACTACCATTATTGCAATTAAGAAGGTAGACGATTTATTTAAATTATATGTAATTCCTTAGATTTGTATTGTGATATTCATTTGATAGATGTTCATACTCACACATCTATTTCTAATAATTTTTAGAATGTGCACTCACTTGAAGGTTCAAGTTCCTTCATTAAGGTTCTAGAGACATGTGTTTTCATTCCTTTGTCATCACCTAATACTTGTATAGCTTTTATCATTGCCTCTCATGATAAAGTTTCTATTAGTCTTCTTGATTCACTTCATAGGGCCATCCATCTACCAAATTTTTTATATATTTTAAAGTTTCATCTTTGGGATGCTAAGTACACCATTAAGGACCTATTCCTGCTTTTTAACAATAGTCGTTCTACAATAGAACCTCCACCATGTTTGGCTTTTTTTCTTCAAAAGTATCCATAGTTCTTTGAGTTTTCATTATCTTTAGTTTAGGGTCACAACACTTGAGCTAGGATTGACACCTTTGAAGATTGACTTGATGATATTTGAATGATTTCTATAAATCACTCTTCCCTCATTGAATTTTTTCTTTCAAAGGGTAAAAATATTATTTGGCAAGCATGGATCATCTTCAACTATCATTATCAAGCATCCACCATTAATATTAAACATCATATTTAGGGGCTATCTAATCTCTATCTTCATTCTCCTCCTTGTGTGGTCTATCATTGTACATTGATACCTCATATAGCATGTTTTGTTTGAACCCAATTTTTAAAAAAATTCTCACTCCCTCCTATGTTGCACTAATGAGGGGTTTATGTTAGTGAAATATTTTATTTACCTTGGATATGTCCATATCCCAAGTGTGATATTACACCTATTAAACAAGTTTCTGTAGAATATTATGAATAATCAATTTTCTATAGATCTAAGTAAGAAATAATAACATATGTTCAACTTGATTTGGGGTACATAGATGCTACATCTACCTCATCAAATATTGATAGATGGTGGTTAAGTTTCACACCCATTTAATTAATGCCACCTCCATCTTAGCTAGATTGATAGTTAGATGACATTTAACTCAACACTTAATTTCCAATGGTTGAGAACTAAAATCATGACTCTTACATACAATTTTATTGATTTATTCATCTTAGATACCTACATAGTTGCATGCAATTCTTTGTAGTTAATCAATTTATTTTTATTTTCTCAATATTAAATACTAGCGTACAATTTTTTTTCAACATCATTTATTGTTTTCACTAAGCTTAAGTAATCTTCTATAGTCACTTAGATATAGGCTCATGTTTGGATTCCCAAGAATCCTAAATTTAAATTAAAATCTTCTCTTATAAATTTGTATTATCTAAGATAACAACTAATTTTTTTATTGTTGTGATCAATTAGATATGTATACTCATAATTATGATTTGTAATCATTGCATACAAAATTTTGTTATATTGTATATTTTGTTGTTTGTTATTTAAAATTAATAAGATTGTACATTTAGAATTTATTTTTTAATGCATGTGTACATTCCATGCACATTGCAATTCATCGTGTTTTGTGCAAATATAGCATATTAGATTGCATTAGATAATTGTTATTTTTAAACTATAGATTCTATATGTTCTTTTAGGCCATGCATATAAAGAGATAAGAATAAATATAGAAGGCCAAGTTTTTCCAGTGATATTTACTATTTAGTTCTATATGGCAAATAATAAATCGTGTCATGAATTCAATAGGAACTAAGAATCCATACTTTTGATACATGTTGAGGCTATGTGAATTAGTCTATATTTACATATATTTTGTTTGGATAAAATACAATATCATATAAACTCAATTATGATGATCTTTGAATTGTATGTGCACATATTAATTGAATTAAGAATACTTTGTAATTTCTTGTGAACTTTTTTTTTTATCAGTAAATGACAATCTTTTAATTTGTCAAACACTCCACAAATTCAAACCCGCCCAGCCTAGGCACAAGGCTTGTGGGCCTAGTGGTCTAGTAGAGGTTTGAACCTTGGTGACAATCTCACCAACTAAGTGTTTCAATAAAGAATAAAAAAATAAGAGAAATGTCAACATTTATTATATACAATAAGTACTAAGAAAATCATAAATATATTGAAATCTTAATAAAAATAAATAAATTGATATCATTAATAATTAAATTTACTTTTTTACATTGAACAAAACAAACTACAAAGAATAAGAAGCACCAATAAGTAGCTGGCCCTTCAAATTTATTGATAATGAAATAAAATTAAATACAAACTAATTGCGTGATAAATTAAAAAACTATTTTAATCAAAATAACCCAATCAGAAATTTTAAAATGATTTATTTAACTGTGCAAGGTTTTACAAGATATCAAAACCACTATTAATATGAGCACAAACATTAAAAAACAAAAATTATTTGGATCTATTAATTGCGACACAAACCAGCCCAATTAAGAAGCCCTAAATTCACAAATGATTGTTTATTATTTCAGCAGCCAAAAAAATAGGTTTTGCATCTTGACAATGGAGCTCGATTTTATTGGTTCGTGATTATTCTAGCTCCAAAACATATCTGTCGTACAGCATGTTAGTGACAGGTTAGTCAATCGTAACCGTTAACTGCAAAATCGATGGTGTAAAACAAGCGATCCGTACTGTCTTTTTGGAACCAGAATAGACGTGTCCATTTTATTGAGCCACCCACAGAAAAATATTTTAACACGTGATTTAACCTTTAATAATTTGTTCCTTCTCTTCTTCAATGATTTTTTCTCTCTAGTTTATATTCTGGAATAGTAGTTGAGAGAGTAAACATTTCACCTGTGTAGAAGTTAGAAGTTAGCAGATCAAACATTCCATCTGTGTAGTTGAGAGAGTAAATATTTCATCTGTGCAGAGAATGGGGAACAATCTGCATTTTGTACTTGGCATTTTTGGTTTTGAAAAACTACCCTTTTTCTTTCTTTCTTTCAAATGACATTAATAATATATCAGTGAAGTCTTTTCTGTAAAGATTAGAAAGAGCAGAGAAAACAATAATAGAAATAGAAAAGCAATAAGAAGAGACAACACACGATTTATCGTGGTTCAGCAAATATGCCTACATCCACACTCAAAGCAGGGAATAACTTCTATTAATCAACCTCAAATACATGGGCTACACACAGCCATTATATAATCATATTCAGATATGAAATGAACAGTTGGGAGAATGCGAAGGGTCATGTGACCGTTGGACTTCACATTCCCAACAATCTCCCCCGTGAAGGCCAACTGGCATAGCCATGCACTGGCATCCCTGCTTCCATTTTTGAAATTCACATTAAAACCAGCCTACTAGATTTTAGCTTCGCGAACTCTTGTTCACATACACTTCGAATCAGCCTTTTCCAAATCAAAGCAGAGTTAAAAACTATATTAGGCACAAACTCACCCATTATGCCAAAAACCGAAACACCACTTTGTCCCAGTTTAAAATACATTTCTTCATCACCATCACCTAAACTCCCCCGTAACAGAATATCTACCGATTCACAATTACTGGATTCTAATATCCAAACATAAAACTCAAACCTTACAAGGAACAAAACAATGGCATTATTTTCATTATCAAACAACTCTATCAGATTGTTATCACAAGTTCGAGTTCTCTCACCCTCAGGTTGTTCATTATCGACGTTGGCACTATCATCCACATCCATCCAATCAGGTTGGTGAATGTCAATGCATTCTGGTCGATATAAAACATCTCCTCCTCCATTAGAATAAGCATTAACAGATTCAATAACATTTTCATTCACTCCATGTGATGCCTAAAATTGCTTGGAGCGATGCACATTGTCCTCTGCTCCCGTCAATGGTCGCTTTCACTTCAAACCAGAAAACAAACTTTTATCATTTACTATGTCATCTAAATCCATAAGCTCATAGGCTTCTATGAAATTATCTACACAAAGGTTGTCATCATTATGGGAGTGCCTCTTTATTTTCGCCAAGGCCATGCCATCCGCAGAGCTCTCTGAAGCCAAAATTTCTCCCAGGCCTCCTTGCCCTGCTACCTCACTCCAATCTGCACCCTCCTCATCTTGGGAGTCAATAGCAGATTCAGCTTGGGTTTCCAATGGCATACACTCTTCCTCCCACGATCTCTTGAGTTCATCCTCTTCAACAACAACCACTTTTTCAAAATCTTTCAGCTTAGAAATTCTAGCGTCTATGCAGGGACTATCATAGCGTTCAACCTTCACCACATGAATGCCAACAACTTCTCGGCCATTAACAGTTTGGCCAATAAGTGCCAAGGCTGGCTCAAGGGGAGAGCAAATAAGAATCCCAACATCATTTTCCTTCGCTGGATTCTCCTCTTCAACTGAGACCCCCTCTTTCTTCCAGCCATCCCACCAATGTATGCGGCGCTTGAAACATAGTTTTACATGAAACGTAAAACTGCCATAGAAGTTATAAATTTTACCTACTCCTTCCTCCATCTCTACTCAAGCCAACATGGCTCTGATACCAATTGTAAAGATTAGAAAGAGCAAAGAAAACAATAACAAAAACAGAAAAGAAATAAGAAGAGACAACACATGATTTATCATGGTTCGGCAAATATGCCTACATCCACACTCAAAGCAGCGAATAACTTCTATTAATCAACCTCAAATACATGGGTTGCACACAGCCATTATATAATCATATTCAGATATGAAATGAACAGTTGGGAGAATGCGAAGGGTCATGTGACCGTTGGACTTCACATTCCCAACATTTTCTAATCAAGTAGATTTCAGCCTTCTTGGCAAAGGGTGTTCCACGGATCGAACCTGGACAATGTCTTTTGGCTCAACTCTACCTGTCTATAATTCATCATCAAATTCTATGTGTTTTCTTTTCAAATTAGTGTTAATAAGTCAATAAACTTGTGAAATATTTGTTATAATTTGCAGCTTCCAAATGGATTGGGAGCATTGCTTGGTGCAGCACAAATTCTACTTTCCTGTGTGTACAGAAACTCTAGCCGCAATAATGAAGATTATGAAAGAGCTATGATTCAATGAAGCAAATTCTTGGCTGTTGTTTTCGTTGGGGGCCATTCGATATTTTTTTTTTAGTATTTTTCATTGGAATTTGGTTAAGTGGCGTACATTTCGCCGACCCATTTTTCATTTACTTATCAACTTTATTACAAACAAACACGATATTCGTGAAGTCGTAATACCTAAAAAGACTTTAAAAAAGGCTCTCTTGAAAATTATCTACATTGTAAATCATGTGAAGGGACTTTCTATTGTAATATTTCTTCCTCATTAATATATGTATTGTTCATACATGGAAAAAAGGAAAATGAATGAAGATTTTTTAATGTAGTTTATGCGATCGAAATTGAGAACAACATAATGATCTTAAAAGAATCAATCGGCTGATCATGTTGGAAGTGAAGTCCAACGGACTCCTTCCACTTTGCCGCCAAAACCTTTGGCTCTTCATCTTCTATTTGTAAAGCTCTTTAAGAGCTATTTGAATATCATTTGTGATGTGTGTTCTGAAGCTGCTTGCAGCTATGTATGTACAAACCAGAAGTGGTCATCAATAAATTGATTCCCCTGCTTTAAGTGTGGACGTAGGCAAACTGTCGAACCATGATAAATTGTGAGTCTCTTTTGTCTCTATAATTCATTGTTCTTTTTTCAGCTCTTCTAATTCACTTTAAATCCTAACAATTGGTATTAGAGTGAGGTTAGATCACTATTAGGATTTTGGTGGTTGAAATTTCGGAATCATGGAAGAAGTGAAGATAGAGAAGTTTTCCGATCAGAACTTTGGGCTATGGAAGGTGCAAATGGAGTCTTTGTTGATAAAGCAAGACCTTTCACTTGCGCTTCAAGGGAAAGCAAAGAAGCCATTTATGATGGCTGATGAAGAATGGGAAAAATTAGACAAGAAGGCAAAAGTGACAATATTTCTCTCGCTGTCTAACAATGTTCTCTTTAATGTCATGGGTGAAGCAACAACGAAAGATGTATGGGATAAACTCACAACCATGTATGAAATGACATCGACTACCAATAAAGTGTTTATCATGAAGCGGTTGTACAAGCTTAAGATGAAGGAAGGTTGCACAATGGCAAATCACATCAATGAATTTAATACATTGATTAGTCAAGCAACTTTGGTGGGGATGAAACAAGATGATCTGAGAGCAAGGCTATTATTTTATTATGCTCTTTACCAAGCAACTGGGATGGCATTCTAACAATAGTTAGCATATCAATATCCGATAAAAATAAGTTAGTTTTTAATGATGTAGCAGGTAGCGAAGATTTGAGAAGGAAAAATGAAGAACCTTCATCTGATGAAGCCTTATTAACAGTGGTAAGCACTGAAAAATAGAGGTAGGAGCCATAATAGAGGCAGAAATAATTATCATAGACGTTCGAAATCAGCAAGGAGATCGAAGTCTAGAAACAGAAATGGTGATTGTTGGTTTTGTGGCAAATCTACTCATGTAAAGAAGGATTGTAGAAACTACAAAAGGGCACAAGAGAAGGTGCGAGACAGCGAAGCACATATAGTCTACAATAAAGATGATAGTGTACTAATCCTTTCAACAACCGACACTACTCCGAATTCATGGGTACTTGATTTCGATGCCTCCCATCATGCTACCTCATTTCTTGAAGCGTTCATTAACTACAAAGAAGGTCATTTTGGAAATGTTTTCTTAGGAGATAACAAAGCTTGTGAAATTACAGGCAAGGGTGATGTGTTGCTACCATTAGAAGGTTGTAAAACATGGTTGCTCAAAAATGTTCGGCATATCCCACAATTGAAGCGAAATTTGATATCCGTTGGACAACTCTTTGATCAAGGTCTTAATGTGAATTTTCTTCCGGATACTTTGAAGGTAACTCATGGTACCATGCTGATTGCAAATGGCAATAAATTGGGTAGTCTATATATATTTAAGACTCATGGTGAAGTGGAAGCTGCAATGGTGATTGAGGACATCAAAGCAGATCTTTGGCATCAAAGGCTTGGGCATATTAGCAAGAAAGGACTCCATGTTATGCACACAATAAATTAGCTTCTGGGTTTCAAACTTGTCGACTTAGCTTTTTGTGAACATTGTCTTTATGGCAAACAAAAGCGAGTCAGTTTTTTGAAAGGTGGGTGTGATACAAAGACAACACCGCTGGAGCTTGTATACTCGGATGTTTTTCAGCCTATTGAGGTAACCTCCATTTGAGGAGATAACTATTTTGTCACCTTTCTAATGATTGTACAAGGAAAGTATGGATTTATATGCTCTTTAAGAAATCTGAAGTTTTTTCAAAATTTAAATTTTTTAAAGCTTTAGTTGAAAATCAGACTGGGCATAAGATTAAGTGTCTACAAATAGATAAGGTGGAGAATTTTGTTCACATGAATTTGATGATTTTTGTACTGATAATGGGATTAGAAGAATTAAGGTTGTTCCTTTCACTCCTCAAGAAAACGGTGCAGTCGAGAGGATGAACATGACAATCCTTGAAAAGGCACAATGTATGTTATCAAATGCAAGTCTAGGCAAGGAATTTTGGGTAGAGGCTTGTAACACAACAATACATTTGACCAATCGAAGTCCCTCATCTAAATTAGACTTTGGTATTTCGAAAGAGGAATGGAAAGGGAAGAGGATTCCATACTCGCATCTTCACGTGTTTGGATGTGAAGCTTTCTCGCATATACTCAAGGAGAAAAGAACCAAACTAGATCCCAAGTCGCAGAAGTGTATTTTTGTTGGGTATGGCAAAGATCAATTTGGTTTCAGGTTGTGGGATCCGGTTCATAGAAAAATTATTTGCAATAGGGATGTAATTTTTCATGAGACTTCCTTCCCTACACTGCAAGGTTCAAATAAACCAGATAAAGAGTATGTTCCTTTGTCTCTGTTTCAAAATTATTCTACTGGTGCTTTTCTTCATATCTCTCATCCGGTGGGAGATCCTATGTCATCTACCATGGTTGAATACAATTCTTAGACTGAGAATGGTGAAGAAGAAAGAATTTATCAAGACTGCTCACAGCCATTTGAGATAGCACACCATGGAACAGGGGGACCGGATAACATATCCTATGAAAAATCAATCTTTTTTATTTTCTCAATATTAAATATTAGCTTACAGTTTTTTCAACATCATTTGCCGTTTTCACTGAGCTTAAGTAATCTTCTATAGTCACTTAGATCTAGGCTTATGTTTGGATTCCCAGTAAATCCTACTTTGAAGTTAAAATATTCTATTATAATTGTTTAATTATCTAAATTTATATTAGATATTTTATTATGTAAGATAACAATTAATTTTTTGATTGTTGTGATCAATTAGATATGTATGCTCCTAATTATGATTTGTAATTGTTATATAAATTTTTTTGTTATTATATATTTGTTGTTTGCTATTTAAAATTAATAAGATTGTACATTTAGAATCCATTTTTTAATCCAAGCGCATTCCATGCACATTGCAATGGATCATGTTTTGTGCAAATAGAACATATTGGATTGCATTAGATAATTGTTATTTTGAAAATATAGATTCCATATGTTCTTTTAGGTTATACATATAGAGAGATAAGATTGAACATAGAAAGGCCATTTTTTCTCAATGATATTTACTATTCAATTTCATATGGCTTTATTTTGCAAACAATAAATTTTGTGTCATGAATTGAATAGGAACTAAGAATCCATGCTTTTGATACATGTTGAGGCTATGGGAACTAGTCTATATCTACATATATTGTTTGGATAAAATACAATCTAATATAAACTTAATTTTTATGATTTTTGAATTAGATGTGCACATATTAATTGAATTAAGAATACTTTGTGATTTTTTTTTTAAAGTGGTAAACGATAACCTTTTAAGCTGTCAAACTCTCCATAAATTCAAACCCACCAGCAAGTGTAGGCACAAGGCTTGCGAGCCCAATAACCTAGTGGAGGTTTGAACCCAATCAAAAAAATTTAAATGATTTATTTAACTTTAGAGGGTTTTACAAGATATCAAAACCACTATTAATATGAGCACAAACATTTTAAAGAGAAAAATTATTTGAATCTATTGATTGCGACATAAACCAGCCCAATTAAGAAACCCTAAATTGATGTGACAAATGATTGTTTATTACTCCAGAGAAACAAAATAGTTTCTCCATCTTGACAATGGAGCCCGATTTTAATTAGCAACCCACAATCTGTGGCAAGGAAAAATATTTTAACACGTGATTTAACCTTTAATTATTTGTTCTTTCCCTGGTTTATATTCTGGAATGGTAGTTGAGAGAGTAAAGATTTCATCTGTGCAGAGAATGGGGATCAATCTGCATTTTGTACTTGGCATTTTTGGTTGTGAAAAACTGTCCTTTTTTCTTTCAAATGTTATCTTCATAACAGAACAGTGAAGTCTTTTCTAATCAAGTACATTTTCTCTGTTTGGTTATTACAGGGAATGTTTTTGGAATTGCTCTCTTTGTAGTCCCTCTGTAAGCCTCTTTCTCATATGGGAATGGTTTTCTAAATGGTGGTTTAGACATGTTTTCTTTAGTGGGTATTTGCCAGATCTTATGATGAAGAGTTTGGTCTATGCAGGATTACATTCATCTCTGTGGTGAAGAAGGGATCCACTGAGGAATACTCAGGCATTCCATATGTGGCTGCACTCTTCAACTGTCTTGTCTACACATGGTATGGCCTTCCATTGGTCACTTCTGATAACATTCTCGTCTCGTCTGTTAATGGATGTGGCGTAGTTTTGGAGATTTTCTATATTTGTCTGTACTTGACGTATGCCCCTCCAAAGTACACGGTAAGATTATATTTCAACACATTTTAAACTTTGACTTGTTTAAACAACGCACTTTAGGCTTATCCTGAGATTGTAACCATTTGAAGGTGTGATAGCTTTTGTATGAAATGGAGGTGAGAGGAATGATAGGACTTGTTTGTGTTTTGTTTGGATATGGCAGGTGAAAATTTTGAGACTGTTCATTGGAGTGCTGGCTTTGTTTGCTGCAATTGTTGCAGTTTCTGTTTTGGCTTTTCATGGCACTGGACGAGAATTGTTTGTTGGGATCATCGGAGTTGCTGTCTCTGTTGCCATGTTCGCTGCTCCTTTGTCTATAATGGTGAGTCATAGATATAATATTGTTACAATCTATGAAATTAATTCGAAAGTGCTTTATATTTTGATAGTTAAAGATATTAGCATATGAGAAATCAAGAATATATTAAAGTTATCAAATCTTCATATATTAATGATTATTATCGTTATTTTTAAATTAAATCGTATAAAAGTTTTCATATCAATATTTTGAATCACACTTTGTAATCCATAATCAAACATATTCTTACACACTAAATTATGAAAAAATAAAGTAGAAGTTTCATATCTTGAGAACCAATCAGTCGGTGACCTTGTTGGATTGGAAAGGTTGATTCAAAGGGTTTGTGTATTTCGACCTTAGTTGCTTGCAAAGGGTGGTCCACGGATCGAACCTGGACAATGTCTTTTGTCTCAACTCTACCTGAATGGCACTCAAAGTTATGGTCTACTACTTTCTTCACGACCACTTTATCATTATTTCAATATTCCTGCTGCTATGAATGCCAAGGGGACCCTTCAAATTAACTAAAACTAAAGTCTTTTGTTAAGAATGGAATAATTTTTTTGGTATTCATCAAAAAACTTATTCAATACATATCCATCCATATTAAACCTCTGCAATAGACCATTTGGTTTCTAGAATCTCCTTTACTACAAGTCGTTCTCCAAAAATTTACCTAATGAGCAGTAAGTAAGTAATTAATTCATTATGATGAGCAATAAAATCATATATATATATATATACAATATTCACATGAGAGTCTGAGACTGATCCTGCAATATTCACATGGGACTGATCATGCAGTGCAATAGTTAGTTGCAAGCACTGACTCACTGGTTCATAGTTCTTTTCAAAAGCGTTTATGGTTTCGGCCTCTTATCGATAAAAAAATAAAATAAAATATTCACATGATTTAGAACTTGTTTTATGGTTTTAAAATATGCAGTTTTTACATTTTATAATAATAGTAACTCATCGTGTATTTTTTAACTTGACTTTGTTAAATTTTTATGATCAGTTTAATAGATGATTAAAATTTTACACAATTAATTTTAAAATCAATAATGAATTATTTGTATTTTTTATTTTTATATGCATTGATGCTCAACAAAATCTTCCCTAACATTTACATTGTCTATGCCCTCCTTTTCATATTGCAGAAATTGGTAGTCCAGACAAGAAGCGTGGAGTTTATGCCCTTCTTCCTTTCAGTCAGTGTATTTCTCTGTGGTTTCACCTGGTTTTTCTATGGCATTTTGGGCAGAGATATATTTGTGGCGGTAAACTTCTACATTTACACTTACTAAATATGCTCATTGATATTTATGATTCACCATCAAAATCTATATTTTAGATCATACGTTCATCGATGTTTTACATCATATTCTAAGATTCACCATCAAAATTTATGTTTTAGATCATACTCTATAATTTACTGTCAAAATTTATGTTTTTTTTCTTTGAAATTTGAAGACAGACCAGTTAGTGTTAATAAGTCAATAAACTTGTGAAATATTTGTTTTGATTTGCAGCTTCCAAATGGATTGGGGGCATTGCTTGGTGCAGCACAAATTCTACTGTACTGTGTGTACAGAAACTCCAGCCGCAATAATGAAGATTATGAAAGATCTCTGCTCCAATGAGACAAATTCTTGGCTATCGATATTTTTTTTGTGTTTTCCGTTGGAGTTTGGGTTAAGTGGCGTACATTCCGCCGACTCGTTTTTTGTTAATTTTATTAAGTCGTACTTTAAAACGACTAAGAAAATGGTATTGAAAATTATCTACATAGAAAATCACATGAAGTACGTGGAAGAAACGGAGGGAATGGGATATCTAAAATTAATTTAGATATTTTGAATAGTGGGAAAATTATCAGTTTAAGGTGTTTATATAATATAAATATTTAATATTGTAATGGTGAAATTTGTAAATGTATTTTTTATCTAGTTTTATGTTTAGAGGGAACGTTTTGATATACGTGTATATTAATGAATGCCATAATCTTATGTATGGTTGGTTTCATCCTAAAATAGTCTTTATCCATTCATATAGAGGTATATCTCAACTTTACTTTATCTTTATACACACATATTTATTTGTCTCACCTTATCATCGTATTCATTTATACCTACCTCCATATATCCTTTAGCCACATGGAAATTGCTTATCCAATCACTATCATTTTTTTGTGGTTGTAAAGTCAGCCCTTTCCTAGCCTCCTTTATTTTCCCACCACAAACCAACTTAATAAAAAAATTGCACAATTTAGTGGTATGTAAAGTCATTTAAATGCACGAATATTTTGCATGATCAAGCATTCAAGCCTCTTCTCTCATTCTAGAGCATTAAAGAAGCAGTCCATGGTAAAACACATGGATTTGGTACAAGTTAAAATAGGTAATGAATCTACATATATCATTTTAGGATTCTCTATGTTTTTTTCCAACTTTATATATAAATTTCTAGGGGTCAAGCTAGGAGAACTTATCTCTTAGTACTAAAATGACATCTCTTCCAAGGTATAAATATTGTCAGTCTTTCAGTCAGAAAAAGTCACAAAGTAGATACAATAATTAGGGGAGCAACATAGAAGAATTGGATATTGTTTAGAATCAAGTCTAAATCTAATGGAAAAAATCACAATCAAAAGTTTTTGTTGGAATCAATGAACACTAAGAGGGGGGGGTGAATCAGTGTTCCAATATTTATAAATTTGTTAATCTGATTATTTATCAACCGGATGCACAAATAAGAAACTGAAATACGGAAACACAAAGCAAATATGCACATAACCATAACATCAATATTTTTATGTGGAAACCCAAAAAGGGAAAAACCACGGTGGAATTTGAACCCACAATATTATTATACTGTGGCCAGTAGTAAAACAATATTACATGGGTTGGAATGCACATGCATTCAGACACACTGCCTAGAGCTCACTGCTCAATTACAAAAGGGCTACAACCCAGAGGAAGGCTCACTTCCTTACAAGCTAATAAAAAATGATTAAAATGAGTAATGAACTGAATAAAAGCATCTGACCATGCCATATAATAGTTCTGGTTTAGGCACAAAGTGATCCACTGCACTGTTCTGATAAATTGCTCTATTCTGCCTTGCTACTGATTACCAAATCAATAAAACTCAAGGTGCGCACGTGAAACTGTACTCAATCGCTCCCAAAATCATCTCACGCATCATATCCAAACACAAATGCATTAACCAAATCGATCTTATATATTCGCACTAACAAAAATGATCTCCCACAAGTCGACTTCCCAAAATATCAAAATATGAAACATGTAGCTTCAAGTCGGCTCAAATATCCTCAAAAAAATATTTCAGATCCAAAACATATGATCACACACTTCCCATAAGTCGGTCCAATTACCTCATACAACACACCTTCAATAATGGTGATAACCTTGTTTTACTGCTCTACCGGATACTAAACCTTCTAACATGCTAAAGAATCAACACCAAAGGACAATATTGCATGACAATCTGCTTCCCATACTCAATCAACTTAACTCAGATCACTGAAACTAAGAACACATCATCAGAGATGAGAAATTCTCATCAACATTGTACACGGAGTATCACTGACAGACTTATGCCAAAACTTACTCAAAACATCCTCAGTACATCCAGATATTCCAAAAATCCATACCGAATAAGATCAATAGACTGAGTTTCCATCAATGACAACTTCTAAGAAATATCATGCACGAGACATTACCAATCTTCACCTGAGCATCACCGCAATAGTGTCTTATGCCAAGAATCTCCCCCTTTGGCATTGATGGCAACACTGTGAAAAATGCTCCAAAAACCGCAAGCAATCCGACAATCAGAAATCTGTACACTCAACTGACTCCCCCTAAGAATAAGCATCATTTTTCACTGCACTCTCCCAATTCTCTCCCCTTTTGACACCAATGGCAAAGGGTAGGAATCCACCAGAACTTATGTACAATTGAAGGCAATAATTTACATGAATTTAAATTTTTTTGCATAAGTAACCTTCAATGATTGCAAGTACCCATTCCATCCCCTCAGGAAACAATCTAATACATGAATCAGAGCACTAAACATGTATGCATGCACTTCAACACATTTGAGATTAGATGGCACCTATTTACCTAACGCACTATCTGCATCATGTTGAGCTCCAAGTAAGGTGTCCATCCGGGGAGTGATTGGACTTCTTCGTTCTCCCACTCTGCTTAACATTTGCTCTTTTTCTTTATTCAATCCCTTAATTTTGTCAGTAAAATCCAGTATTTGGGCTTCAAGGGAACTTGGAAAAACTGAATGAGGGGCGAATGAATGAACAATACTAGCAAGCTTCCCTTCAAAATTTCTTATTTGCTTATCAATATCTGCAATAAACAGGAAAAAATAGACATGATTTGAATTTTTTTTTGCCGTCATCTAATGCATCTTCTGCACTCTTTACCGCAGACTTCAAAACTTCCCTATCAACTTCAGTTATCTTCAAATAGGTTTGAAGCCTCATCTCATTGAACTTATTCATAGCCTTTATATCCGCAACTTTCTCTAATTATACAAAATCAGATTCTACTTTACTCAACATATCCTTAAGCTTACTAGATGGTGAGTCACTTAAGATCTTCTTAAGGTCAAGCAAAACTTTTTCCAAAACTGCAGTGGTCAAAGATATCACTTATTGTGATTGACCGGTTATCATATTGGGAACCAGTAACAACTGCCACAGTGGTATTTTGCACTTTCCTCAGGCTCAGAATCTCACCGGATGCACTCAAGCATGTGACTCCTTGAATGGCCTTCTTTGTGATTTTATGTGGTATGTACGGCCATATAAATTCATCATGAACCTTGTTGAGGATGTACCGGACCCATTCCGCTTCATCGAATGTCGAAAAATGGATGCACTGTGCGAAACCCTTGTCGTGAAGAATCTTGTATTCCGGCTTCAGGTTTCCAAAATTGTCTGCCATATGCTTGTTTTAGAGTGTAAGCATGTCTACATTGCCAAGTTCTTCAATTTCACAGTGCATGTATGTCCTTATATCCTCATTGAGAAGAACGTCATACGGAACTGAACAAAACGCTCCTTTTGGATCATCTTCAATCGATTTTAAAGGATGCATCTTTAAAATGAGCCTTGCCCTCTCAAAAATATCAACTACTAGATGAGTAGAAATACTAGATGCAGATGTCATTGAGAATTTAGGGTTTAAAATAGACTCTCAACCGGGCGCAGGAAATCGTTGAATGACCGCTTCAAGCTCGCTTTTGCTTTTAAATCTCTTTCGCTCTGCTGATATGCACTTTTTTTTTGTTTGCATTGTGAGGAATAAGCTTTTAAAATGCCTTTTTAACCTAATTTCTAGTTGTAATAAATGTTCAACTTTAAAGCTTCTGGCTACACTGTTTTCCTTCATTTCTTTCACCAGATTACCAAACTGCTACAAATCTTTCAGATATCAACTGCATGCTCAATCTAGATCTTTTGCAACCTTCCCAAACTAGTTACAAATCTCCGAAGAGGGAGTTTTAAATATTTGCATGAAAAACTCCCCCTAAGGCCAA
Organism: Cryptomeria japonica; assembly: GCF_030272615.1. Lineage (NCBI taxonomy): Eukaryota > Viridiplantae > Streptophyta > Pinopsida > Cupressales > Cupressaceae > Cryptomeria > Cryptomeria japonica. Next base: position 670,798,067 of record NC_081415.1, on the reverse strand, counting down.
AAAGCCCTAGTTACTAGATGAGGTTCCATCACTGGATTTAGGTGTGGAGCCATTTTGCACAGTTTGATATTCTTTCTTTACCCACATCTTCTTATGCTAATATATTATTTCATCTACCTTTGCTTTGCCTTTCTCATCAGATTTGTTCACCGGTGCATTCTTGCTTCTACAACGTCTTGCAATATGGCCTACTTTTTTACATACATGATAGACAACATTTCTCTGCATAGGCTTGAAATTCATTTGATTTGGTCTCATCCTACATTGGTTAGATATATGTCCAAACATCCCACATGCAAAACATCTTTTGTTTTGGAAATTGATCGTCATTCTGCACATATTTGACTTATGACCAAAATTGTTGCATTTGAAACATTGACCGATAAAGGTAGGACCATTGTTCACATTATTCATCATTTAATTATTCATCCTACTTCTACATTGATTTTCCATATGACTGAATCTATTGCAAGTGAAACATCTACCATTGAATTTATAGGCATTAGATTGTCTTACTGGAGGTTTCTTGCTCTCCTAATGATTAGATTAAATGCATTGCTCTATTCAGAATCGGAGGATTCTCCTTTCTTATATCCAAGTCCTCGCGTGTCTTTTCCATGTCTCTGACTATCCATCATCTCATCCAAATAGGCCGAACTCGCTTCGAACTTCTCTTTGTACTCATTAGCAGTAGTCAGCTCATCTCTCAGAATTATGATCTGTCTCTCAAGTTCTTGTCCGTCATTCTTTATTTGCAGCAATTCAAGTTTCAACTGATCATTCTCATATGTCAATCTGCAACATTCATCAGATCTATCTTTCAAGGATTGAGTTAGGCTTTCTTCATTCTTCTTTTGGTCTTCAATCTCCTTAGTCAACTTCATGACAATAGATTGTATCTCATTCTTCAAAACTACATTCTCCCTGGCCAACTTTTCACATTCATTAGTCTTGTCTTGATTTCTGATGATTTACTGTTCTTTCTCATTTAGCTTGTCCATCAACTCCTTTCTCTTTTCCCAATAGGGGTTCAATTGATCTTTCAAGGTTTCAATGAAGTCTTCAGTTGCATTCAGATTTCTTTTCAAAGTACTCTTTTCCTTCATTGTTGCATCAAGATCTTCAAGTGCCACAACAAGTTGTTTCTTCAAACCGGAGTCCATCGATTCAATCTTCTAGATCTCCCTCAAGTTGTTAGGCTTCTTCGAAGGCACAAGGCTCTTATACCAATTATTGGAATCAATGAACACTGAGAGGGGGGGTGAATCAGTGTTTCAGTATTTATAAATGTGTTAATCTGATTCTTTATCAATCAGATGCACAAATAAGAAACTGAAATGCAAAAACACAAAGCAAATATGCACATAACAATAACACCAATATTTTTACATGGAAACCCAGAAAGGGAAAAACCACGGTGGGATTTGAACCCACAATATTATTATACTATGGCTAGTAGTAAAACAATATTACATGAGTTAGAATGTGCATGCATTTAGGCACATTGCCTAGTGCTCATTGCTCAATTACAAAAGTGCTACAACCCGGAGGAAGGCTCGTTGCTTTACAGGATAATAGAAAATTATTACAATGAGTAATGAACTAAATAAAATCATCTAACCATGCCAAATAACAGTGTCGGTTTAGACACAAAGTGATTCACTGCTATGTTCAGCCCGACTACTGATTACTGGATCAACAAAACTCAAGGTGCGCACGTGAAACTGTGCTCAATCGCTTCCAAAATCATCTCACAAATCATATCCACACACAAATGCATTAACCAAGTCGATCTTAAATATATTTTCACTAACAAAAAAGATCTCTCACAAGTCGGCTTCCCAAAATATGAAACATGTAGCTTCAGGTCGGCTCAAATATCCTCAAAACAATATTTCAGATCCAAAACATATGATCACATGCTTCCCATAAGCTGGTCCAATCACCTTGAACTAACCAACAAACATCAGAATCACCTCAAACAATCTGGTCCACATGATACACCTTCAATAATGGAGATAAGTTCCCTGTTTTACTGCTCTACGGGATACAAAACCTTCTAACATGCTAAAGAGTCAACACCAAAGGATAGATTGCATGACAATATGCTTCACATTATCAATCAACTTCTCAGATCACTGAAACCAAGAACACATCACCAGAGATGAGAAATTCTCATCAATAATGTACACAGAGTATCACTAACAGACTTATACCAAAACTTACTCAAAACATCCTCGGGACATTAGGATATTCCAAAACTCCATACTAGATAAGATCAATAGACTGAGTTGCGATCAATGAAAACTCCTAACAAATATCATGCACTAGACATCACCAATCTTCACCGGAATAGTGGACCTTATGCCAATAGTTTGACCCAAACCTCTAAACCCAAACATTGATAAAGTAGATGCCTAGCAAAAAATTTAATGCTAGGGTATAAGTATATCTGGAGCAAATACAAATTAACAATTATATGCAAATACAAACACAACAGATGAAGAAAAATTCATAACACAGATAACAAATAGATTGAACGTGGTTCACCCAAGATGGGCTACATCCACAGAACACAGTCATCCAATCTTTTCTTATTATCTAGTAAATCAGTACAACACCTTACAATGCCTTTTTTACATTCCAGTTCCTTATAGCATGCAAAATTTTAGGGCAACATACAAAGTCAACTAATTTTAGGGTTTTTTTCAATGTTGGTTTTTTTGAACCAAAAAATGGCAAAAAAAATTCCTCGGGGGTTGTGCCCCCAAACGCCTACTCTTGGGGGAAACTACGCCCGAACCCCCGCTCGGGGCTTGACCCAGCCTCAAACCCCGACGAGGATACATAAGGAGTGTATAGTACTTGCATGATCAGTCGCCACATATCAACAATCTCCCACTTGGAGACTGATCAAGCTCCACACCAAACATTTCAAACCATTCACTAACAAAGAGTAAGGTTTTTCATTTTTTTATATTTATTATATCTTATTTTAAATCTTAAATCTCCTTAAATTACATTAATTCATTGCTTTTACTTAACATACTTTTTTTAGGGTTTTTTAGCTTTATTGTGATATATTTTTTTGTTGACCCTACCCACCCATGGCCATCACATTAGGGTCTTACTTTTTGATATTTTATATCACTAATATTTCAAATTTTCTAATATCGAATTTTTCTTTTGAGCTTCGTTTTCTTATCCTTGGATAATGTCATGAGATACTATGCTTCCAAAGCATCTTCTTTATATCATTTGCAGTTCTTTGACATGTTCTTAGCATGTATCTATGTATTGGGTGCACCATTCCTTCACATATCACATTTGATATTACCATGTTACTTCTTTACAATGGAGTGATCACCAATTAAGCTTGCTCTTGTCTTTTGCGTGAGTAGTTAGTTAACTAGTGTTTATACAAAATCATTTGAATTAATTTACTTTAAACTTGATAACTATAAAATGCATAAAGGGTACTATAATTTTCATTAAATATGGGTAAAGTAAACACAAGTATGAGTGTTAGGATATGGCGCCTATAAAATACTAGCCTATAGTAGTAACAAGATATCTCTTCTTGATAATACATAATTTGCTTCATATCAATTGAATGGATATGAATTGTGAAGAGAAAATAGAAATCAAACAATTATTGTAGAGAAATGACAAATTCATATCAAATTCATATTTGATTTGATGATAATATATTGACTTCTAAATGGCTTTATAAAGCCTTATTTTCTTGTGCAAAACTTCTTACAAGAATGCAACTACCATATAAATAACATTCAAGAACTTTATTATTTATTAATCTAAACTATAAAACTAACCTATATTAATATATTACTTCAATTTTGCCCCCCTTATTAAATTAACCCAAACAAGAGTGGAATATTGCAAGGGTTGAACACAACCTTTCTAGAGACTTTGATGAAGTGCCTTCACCAATCCTCCTTGCTCACCTAGAAAATACTGAACTAACTACATCAGTGGATCTCTTGATTGTAGAACCTACAATCATCTACACAACATGAGAGAACATAAAGTGTTCCCAAACTTCATGCATAATGAGACACATTTCCAATAAAAATCCACATCTCCTTTGAGTGTGTCTAATGCCTCCTCTAGTGTCGCACATGAGACACCTTTACTCTGAAATTCTACATCTCCTCTAAGTGTGTCTAATGCCTCCTCAAGTGATGTGGAAATAATCTCTCCTCTACTGTACAAATCACCAACTAGACATTTACACATGAGACACCTTTCCTTTCAAAGTCCATATCTCCTTCAAGTGTGTCTAATACCTCCTCAAGTTCTATACAAATCACCAACCAAAACGTGAATACACCAAGTACACCCACAAAAAATATTGTCCCCCCTTTCTTATTGAAGGGAAATATAATGCCAAACCCCTACTCTTCTTTAGGGATACAAATATGGTGCTTCCCATGCAATGAATTATTCCTAAGTGAGAAGCTAGCTTGGGATGATAAAAAACCTCTTACCTCCAACCTCTAATTTGTCATCTTCTCTACTCTCTAAAGAAAAAATCTATCATCAATTTCAACATCGTGAGATGAGTTGTTTGTGTGCATTGCAAAACCACAAAAGTGTGTTTCACCTTTAGTCGCGGTGAGAGCTTTATTTTTCTTCAACATCTCATTAATGAGATCTTTGGCTTGTTGAATGCAATTCATCTATAATACATGTCCATTTTTTTTCCACTAATAACATTTCAATTTGTTCCTTGTTGAAATGTTAGACTTCTAGCAAGCAAAGCTCTTTCCTCAACAATTAAATGACTATTGTTAACTCTACTTCCTTCATCAATCAAGGAAGAAATCACAGTTTCCAAACTAGGATTCAATTTGTTCAAAGTGGAAATAATAAGATCAGAATTTGAAAGCATACTAATTAGTAAGATTATCTTGGCATCGTCATCATCAACCTTGGATTTTACACCTACAAGTTGATTAAGGAGGGAACAAAATGCACTTATATGTTGAACAATATTATCTCCCTCTTTCATCTTCAACCCAAACAAATTTTTTTTTAAGGACATTTTAGCACTTCGAGCATGTGAAGCAAAAAATGTATTAAGACCATCCCATATTTCCTTTGATGTCTTCATTAGATCAAAGTGATAGAAATATGCATTGGATAATCCAAGACCAATCAATGTCATAGCCCTATGATCTTTAGCCATCCATTTTGTTGCTCCATCTACATTTTGTGGCTTTTTAACAACTCCACTCACAATGTCCCATAAATATTGTTAGATTAAAAGTAATTGTGTTTTAGTTTGCCAAATACAAAAATCACACCCTTCAAATTTTACAACAGTAACTAATTTCTCCATATCCTTATAATAGCTTATACCTCCTTAACAAACATAAATCAATATTTTGTGTAAAGAAAATTCACACATACCTTTAAATGTTTTGAATATTCTATGTTTGAACAAGAATGAAGCGACTTCTCTCAATCCCCAATATGTGCCCAAACACTAATGTATCTTATTTCTCTTCTGCCTAGAGAAAACTCTTTTGAATTGGTATATGAAACTTTGTTTTTATCATTGGTATATATTCATATTAGATAGAGAGAAGCTACATGGCTTAAGAAGCAAATCAAACTATAAATCAAAAGGTGGAGACTCTCGAGCGCTACTTATCACTCTGATGTATGATCAAATACTCTTTTTAAGAACACATTTCAACCCCCTCCATTAGACATACTTATTCTCCCAGTGCAAAAAGTTTAAATATTTGACAAAAGCCCATTTTGTTTATAGCTTCATAAATTGTAACCCTACACAATTTACACCACCTTTTGTGTCCCTGAACTTTAGTGTGTCTTAACTTAGCTCTCTCCTAGGTTCATTTCTAGTTATTTCACCTCAAATCTGAAGTTAGCTATTTGCACAAAGAACTAAACATGTGCCTCAAGTTGTGCACCCTGATCTCTCGTCAGTTTGCTTATTTTTGGTGGAATATGGTGCCTAGGGTGTCCTAGTCCCAAGATCATGGCTTGGGGCATCTTGTTCCTCCTTAAACAAGACCTAATTAGAATGGGTAAATGCACCTCCCCTCCCCAATGATTTTGGTCCTTGGTGTCTCAATTTGACAATTGGAGGTTGGCCTAATCGGTAAATTACCTTGAGAACCCTATATGAGAGCTTTCTTCCTATTTATTTTCATCTAAGCAATCTAAGACATCTATCACATCTACCCATCATTCATGCATCAACATCAAGAATCTTGAAGCATTTAATGTTCAACATTTCATCTTTCAAGCATCATGGAGTAGAAAATATACATCAATCTTCATGCAAGCATGTGTGTTTGAGTAGGTCATCCATGTTCATGTTATGTCAAGTAATGTTATTGCATCAACACTTGCGATCATGTCTAAAGAGCATTGCATCATCACCCATTATCAATTGCAATAAATTTGTGGCATATGATTGAGCATTTACTTCAATATTTCCATTTACAAATTCAATTCAATTAGGGTTAATTCCAAACCTAGGGTTTGACCTAAGGTGAACCCTTATCAACAACATCATTTCCCTTCTTTTTGTGTATAGGTGACAAATCTAGGAGCTACCGACGAAGATTTCGATAGAGGAGACAATGATGATTAGATCTAACTTTTGCAGAGGTGAAAACTAGAAGGCCAAGATGAAAACCGTCATGGTCCTAAGGATTTTTTATGAGCTTCTGGAAATAGATTTTGTGTGGCATCCTGATTCCACAAAATTCTAGTCTGTTTGCATCTAACATCAAGGACCAAGATGCAAATTGCCACACGGTCTTGCATTTCTAGGCCAACCTTATTGTCACAAGTTCTTCTTTGATTATCCTATTCATATTTTGCTTTGTGCCTCTATATCTTATTTGTAGCTTGTTGTTTATGTGGTTTCATGTCAATTCTTCATCATTCATCCTAGATCTAGCATTCAAATAAATTCAAATCAATTTCAGTTAAACAAAGAAAAAAGAACTTAATTTGCTTTCAACCCTCTTGCATTAGATCAATTGAGTTTTGCCTTCCTTTAATTTTTTGTTTGGAATGTTAGGTCATTTCCTAGTCTATAAGGCTTAATTTGTGAAACCTTCATTTTCTATCCATTACATTTTGGTGAATGTAACACTTCTTACATTTTTCAAATTTCTAAGTTGGTATTTTCAAATTTGATTATTCATAATGGAATTCACAAAGCACCCACTTAAGATAAGCCCCCCACCCACCCCACTTCTTCCCTTCACAAAATCTGATTGGTTTACTATTTCACGTGTGATTGCCTTATCTATTAGCTTTTTTTATTTAAAAAAAATTCATATATTGGATAATAGCATCTTCCATTTCATGTTGCTTGCATTCTTTCATAGTACTTACACTTTTTTTTTTAGATAAAAAAGTTACCGAAGTCACTAGAATTTTATTAATATAAAATAAGAACAAACAAAGCATCCTTAGAGCAAAAATTAGGATGAAAAGAATTTATGAAGAGTATAAATCACATTAATAAGAAAAGTTAAAAAGAATTTATCAATAGATCTTTTGTTGGTAGTGAAGTTTAATGATTTTGAATGATCCCACTAGAAATCATATCTTGTTGAATTTACCTTCACAACATAAGAAATAAGGTTGGAATCCAACCATAACTAACTTAGAATGAAAAAAAAAAATCAACTTGAAGTAAGTTTTCCTATATGAAACAGCCTATAATGTAAAGCAATAATTGAAATCCTTTGAATAACTATCAAGGCTTAGAATTTTTAATACTGTGATTGTATTTTACTGTCGTTGTGCTATTATTTTCGGTCGCGGCTATTCTGGCTCCAAAACGGACTTTTCGTAGAGCGTGATAGTGATGTGTTACTCAATTGCAGCCATTTATTGCAAAATCAACAGTATAAAACGCATGACTAACACGCATGTTAGTCAATCCACAGTCGTTTTGAAACCAAAATAGACGCATCCCCAGAATAGACACATCCATTATTTCCTTTCCTGTGCTGCCCTTTTGAACTGCTATTCATTCTATTTTACAACTCTAATCAGTTAAAAAAAATCCACTACCAAACATTGAAAAAGTCGAAGTGACAGATAGCTGACCATACGGCATTAATTTACAACCATAAGTGATGTGACAAAAGTGAATGAAGACAATTATTTCCGCATGAGTAAAATAGTTTACACCACATTTGTCAAGACACTTCAATTTGTGGATAGAAAACATAGCTTAATGGTGGAGCTTCTTCCACGTGATTTAATCTTCAATAATTTGTTCTCTCTCTGGTTTCTATTCTTGACTGGTCGATGAGAGAGGATATAACCAAGTAAAGGTTTTATCTCTGTAGACATTAGCAGAGCAGAAAATGGAGATCGATCTATATTTTGTACTTGGCATTTTTGGTTGTGAAAACTGTCCTTTATTTCTTTCAAATCACATTAATAACATATCAATGAAGTCTCCTCTAATCAAATACATGTTTTCCGTTTGGTTATTACAGGAAATGTTTTTGGAATTGCTCTCTTTGTAGTCCCTCTGTAAGCCTCTTTCTTATATGATCCTTTTGGCAATGGTTATCTGGATGGTGGTTTAGACATGTTTTGCTTAGTGGGTTTTTTCAGATCTAATGATGAAGAGTTTGGTCTATGCAGAATTACATTCATCGCTGTGGTAAAGAGGGGATCCACAGAGGAATACTCAGGCATTCCATATGTGGCTGCACTCTTCAACTGTCTTGTCTACACATGGTATGGCCTTCCATTGGTCACTTCTGATAACATTCTCGTCTCCTCTGTCAATGGATGTGGCGTTGTTTTGGAGATTTTCTATATCTGTTTGTACCTGACGTATGCTCCTTCAAAATACAGAGTAAGATTATGTATCACCACATTCTAAAGTTTGATTTGTTTAAACGACATACTTAAAACTTATCTTAAGAATATCACCATTTGATGGTGATAGCTTTTGTTGAATTAGAAGTGAGGGGAATGATAGATTAAATGGTGATAGCTTTTGTTGAGTTAGAAATGAGGGGAATGATAGATTAAATGGTGATAGCTTTTGTTGAGTTAGAAGTGAGGGGAATGATAGATTTTGTTTGGGTTTTGTTTGGATATGACAGATGAAAATTTTGATGCTGTTCATTGGAGTTTTGGCTTTGTTTGCTGCAATTGTTGCAGTTTCTGTTTTGGGTTTTCATGACATAGGACGGGAATTGTTTGTTGGGATCATTGGGGTGACTGTTTCAGTGGCCATGTTCGCTTCTCCATTGTCTATAATGGTGAGTAATACATCTGATTTTTTATTAAAATAAGTCTGATTCAATCTTTTATTATACATGAAGATAATAGTGTATAATTAATTAAAAAAGTCTGAAGAAAAGGTACATTTTTAGAATCTTAGCTGCTGTTTCTGGGTATAATTGTGTGTGTTTTTGCATCAATGTTTCGGATCACACTCTGTGATCCATCATCAGGATAAGAGAGCAACATAAGAATAAAAATGGATGATGGATCAAAGAGTGTGATCCGAAACATTGATGCAAAAAAACACACACAATCATACCCAGAAACAACAGCTATCATTCTAAATTAATTCAATGATAAATTCACAAATGGAAACTGGGCATAACTGTTTTGCTGAGCACTAGCCTTGAGAACCAATCAGTCCATGACCTTGTTGGATTGGAAAGGTTGATTCAAAGGGTTTGTGTATTTCGACCTTAGTTGCTTGCAAAGGGTGGTCCACGGATCGAACCTGGACAATGTCTTTTGTCTCAACTCTACCTGAATGGCACTCAAAGTTATGGTCCACTACTTTCTTCACGACCACTTTATCATTATTTCAATATTCCTGCTGCTATGAATGCCAAGGGGACCCTTCAAATTAACTAAAACTAAAGTCTTTTGTTAAGAATGGAATATTTTTTTGGGGTATTCATCAAAAAACTTATTCAATACATATCCATCCATATTAAACCTCTGCAATAGACCATTTGGTTTCTAGAATCTCCTTTACTACAAGTCGTTCCCCAGAAATTTACTTAATGAGAGTAAGTAAGTAAGTAATTAATTATGACGTGCAATAAAATCATATATATATATATATATACAATATTCACATGAGAGTCTGAGACTGATCCTGCAATATTCACATGGGACTGATCATGCAGTGCAATAGTTAGTTGCAAGCACTGACTCACTGGTTCATAGTTCTATTCAAAAGCATTTATGGTTTCGGCCTCTTATCGATAAAAAAATAAAATAAAATATTCACATGATTTAGAACTTGTTTTATGGTTTTAAAATATGCAGTTTTTACATTTTATAATAATAGTAATTCATCGTGTATTTTTTAACTTGACTTTGTTAAATTTTTATGATCAGTTTAATAGATGATTAAAATTTTACACAATTAATTTTAAAATCAATAATGAATTATTTGTATTTTTTATTTTTATATGCATTGATGCTCAACAAAATCTTCCCTAACATTTACATTGTCTATGCCCTCCTTTTCATATTGCAGAAATTGGTAGTCCAGACAAGAAGCGTGGAGTTTATGCCCTTCTTCCTTTCAGTCAGTGTATTTCTCTGTGGTTTCACCTGGTTTTTCTATGGCATTTTGGGCAGAGATATATTTGTGGCGGTAAACTTCTACATTTACACTTACTAAATATGCTCATTGATATTTATGATTCACCATCAAAATCTATATTTTAGATCATACGTTCATCGATGTTTTACATCATATTCTAAGATTCACCATCAAAATTTATGTTTTAGATCATACTCTATAATTTACTGTCAAAATTTATGTTTTTTTTCTTTGAAATTTGAAGACAGACCAGTTAGTGTTAATAAGTCAATAAACTTGTGAAATATTTGTTTTGATTTGCAGCTTCCAAATGGATTGGGGGCATTGCTTGGTGCAGCACAAATTCTACTGTACTGTGTGTACAGAAACTCCAGCCGCAATAATGAAGATTATGAAAGATCTCTGCTCCAATGAGACAAATTCTTGGCTATCGATATTTTTTTTGTGTTTTCCGTTGGAGTTTGGGTTAAGTGGCGTACATTCCGCCGACTCGTTTTTTGTTAATTTTATTAAGTCGTACTTTAAAACGACTAAGAAAATGGTATTGAAAATTATCTACATAGAAAATCACATGAAGTACGTGGAAGAAACGGAGGGAATGGGATATCTAAAATTAATTTAGATATTTTGAACAGTGGGAAAATTATCAGTTTAAGGTGTTTATATAATATAAATATTTAATATTGTAATGGTGAAATTTGTAAATGTATTTTTTTATCTAGTTTTATGTTTAGAGGGAATGTTTTGATATACGTGTATATTGATGAATGCCATAATCTTATGTATGGTTGGTTTCATTCTAAAATAGTCTCTATCCATTCATAAAGAGGTATATCTCAACTTTACTTTATCTTTATATATTTGTCTCCCCTTATCATTGCATTCATTTATACCTACTTCCATATATCCTTTAGCCACAAGGATTTGACCGCTTATCCAATCACTGTCATTTTTTTTGTGGTTGTAAAGTTGGCCCTTTCCTTTCTAAAATTCAAATTCAAATTTTGGTTTACTACCCTCCTTTATTTTCCCACAATGAACCAACTTAATACACATTTTGCACAATTTAGTGGTATGTAAAGTCATTTAAATGCATTAATATTTTGCATGACCAAGCATTCAAGCCTCTCCCCTCATTCTAGAGCATTAAAGAAGCAGTCCATGGTAAAACACGTGGGTTTAGTACAAGTTCAAAGAGGTAATGAATCTACATATATCATTTTAGGATTTTGTATGCTTGTTTTCCAGCGTTCTACATAAATTTCTAGGGGTCAACCTAGGAAAACTTATCTCTTAGTACTAAAATGACATCTCTTCCAAGGTATAAATATTGTCGGTCTTCAAGTCAGAAAAAGTAGCAAAGTAGATACAGTAATTAGGAGAGCAACATAGAAGAATTATATATTGTGTAGAATCAAGTCTAAATCTAATGGAAAAAATCACAATCACTAGTTTGACCCAAACCTTTAAACCCAACCATTGATAAAGTAGATACCTAGCAAAAAATTCCAAGCCATTCACTAACAAAGAGTATGGTTTTTCCTTTTTGCATTTTTTTTATATTTCTATGTTATTTCAAATCTAAAATCTCCTTATATTACATTGCCTAATTGCTTTTACTTAACATACTTTTTTTTAGGGTTTTTTGGCTTTATTGTGATATATTTTTCCATTGGCCCTACCCACCCATGGCCATCACATCAAGGTCTTACTTTTTGGTTTTATATCACTAAGATTTCTAATTTTCCAATATCAAATTGTGCTTTTGAACTTTTTTTTATCCTTGGATAATGTCATGAAATACTATGCTTCCAAAGTATCTTCTTTATATCATTTGCACTTCTTTGACATGTTCTTAGCGTGTAGTTAAGCTTGCTCTTGTCTTTTGCATGAGTAGTTAGTTAACTAGTGTTGTTACAAAGCCATTTGAATTACTTCCTTTATAAGTGATAACTATAAAATGCATAAAGGGTGCTATAATTTACATTATATGGGTAAAGTAACCACATGTATGAGTGTTGGGGTATGGTGCCTATAAAATCCTATCCTATAGTAGTAAATAGATATCTCTTCTCGATAATAGATAATTTTCTTCTCATCAATTGAATGGATATGAACTATGAAGAGAAAACGGAAACCAAACAATTATTGTAGAGAAAAGAAAAATTGATATAAAATTCATATTCAATTTGATGATAATGTACATTGACTTCTAAATGGATTTATAAAGCCTTATTTTCTCATACAAAACTTCTTACAACAATTCAATTACCATATAACTAACATTCAATTAATTTATTAATCTAAACTATAAAACTTACCTACATTAATATAATACTCCAACATTGACCCCATATTACATTAATCCAAACAAGAGTGGAACATTGCAAGGGTTGAACACAACCTTTCTAGAGACTTTGATGAAGTGCCTTCACCAATCCTCCTCGCCCACCCAAAAAACATTGAACTAACTACATCAATGGATCTATTGATTGTAGAACCTGCAACAATCTGTACAACATGACAGAACATAAAAGTGTTCCCGACCTCCATGCACAATGAGACACATTTCCTCAAAAAATTTACATCTCTTTCGAGTGTGTCTAATGCGTCCTCTAATGTTGTCTCCTTCGAGTGTGTCTAATGCCTCCTAAAGTGTTGTGGAAACAATCCCTCCTCCGTTCTACAAATCACCAACTTAACATTTACACATGAGATACCTTTACTCTGAAAATCCACATCTCCTCCAAGTGTGTCTGATGCCTCCTCATGTGCTATACAAATCACCAACCAAAATGTGAATACACCAAGTGCATCCACAAGAAATCTTTCCCCCCCTTGCTCCTTGAAGGGAAATATAATGCCAAGCCCCCTCTTTTCTTTAGGGATACAAATATGGTGCTTCTCATGCAATGAATCATCCCTAAGCGAGAAGCTAGCTCGGGATGATAAAAAACTTCCTGCCTCCAACCTATAATTTTTTCATCTTCTCTACTCTCTAAATATAAAATCTTTCATCAATGTCAGCATCATGAGATGAGTTGTTTGTATGCACTACAAAACCACAAAAGTGTGTTTTACCTTCAGTCGCAATGAGAGCATTATTTTTCTTCAACTTCTCATTAATGAGATCTTTGGCCTACTAAATGCAATTCATTTGTAGCACATGTCCATTTTTTTGCTACTAATAACATTTAAATTTGTTCCTTGTTGAAATTTTAGACTTCTTCTTAGCAATAAAAACACTTTCCTCAATAAGTAAATGATTATTGTTAACTCTACTCCTTCATCAATCAAGGAATAAATCACAGTTTCTAGAGTAGGATTCATTTTGTTCAAAGTGAAAATAATATGATTAGAATCTGAAAGCATACTACTTAGTAAGATTGCCTTTGCATCATCATCATCGATCTTAGAAATTACACCTGCAAGTTGATTGAGGGAATGAAATGTACTTATATTTTGAGCAATACTATCTTCCTCTTTCATATTCAACCCAAACACTTTTTGTTTTAAGGGCATTTTAGCACTTGAAGCATGAGAACCAAATAAAGTATCAATACCATCCCATATTTCCTTTGATGTCTTCATTAGATCAAAGTGATGCAAATATGCATCAGATAATCCAAGACCGATAAATGTCGTAGCCCTATGATTTTTAGCCATCCATTTTGTTGCTTCATCTACATTTTGTGGTTTTTTAACATCTCCACTCACAATGTCGCATAAATATTGTTAGATTAAAAGTAATTGTGTTTTCTTTTGCCAAATACGAAAATCACACCCTTCAATTTTAACAATAGTAACTAATTTCTCCATATCCTTATAACTACGTATACCTCCCTAAGAAACATAAATCAATATTTTGTGTAAACCAAATTCACACATACCTTTAAATGTTTTGAAGATTTTATGTTTGAACAAGAATAAAGCGGCTTCTCTTAATCCCCAATATGTGTCCAAATATTGATGTAGTTTATTTCTCTTCTACCTAGCAAAAACTCTTTTGAATTGGTATATGAAACTATATTTTTCTCACCGGTATTTATTTACATTAGATCAAGAAAAGAAGCATGGCTTAAGTAGTAAAGAAAACAACAAATCAAAAGGTAGAGAATCCCTCACTATTTATCGCTCGGATTTATGATCAAATAATCTTCTTACGAACACATTTTAACCCGCTCCATTAGACATACTTATTCTCCAATTGCGAAAAGTTAAAATATCTGACAAAATCCCATTTTGTTTGTAGCTTCATAAATTGTAACCCTACACAATTTACAGCACCTTTTGTGCCCCTACTTTAGTTTGTCCTAACTTAGCTCTCTCTTAGGTCTATTTCTAGCCTTTTCACTTCAAATTTGAATTCACCTTTCTGCATACAGAACTAAACTTGTGCCTCGATCTATGCACCCTGATCTCTCGCTGCTTTGCCCTATTTTTGGTGGACCATGCCACCTAGAGTGTCCTAGTACCAGGACCATGGTGCCTGGGGAATCATGGTCCTCCTTAAATAAGACCTAATTTAAATGAGTCAATGCACCTCCCCCCCTAGTGATTTATGTCCTTGGTGTCTCAATTCACCATTGGAGGTTGGATTAATAAATAGATTACATTGGGAAACCTATATAAGAGCCTTCTTCCTATTCATTTTCATCTAAGCAATCGAAGACATCTATCACATCCCCCCATCATTCATGCATCAACACCAAGCATCTTCAAGCATTTAAGGAAGCATTTCATCCTTCAAGCATCATGGAGCAACACATATACATCAATCTTCATGCAAGCATGTGTGTTTGATTAGGTCATTCATTTTCATAGTATTTCAAGTAATACTACTTCATCAACACTTGTCGTCGTGTCTAAAGAGAATTGCATCATCACCCATTATCAATTGCAACAAATTAGATGTATACCATTGAGCATTTACTTCAACATAATTTACATTTACAAATTCAATTCAATTAGAGTTAATTCCAAACCTCTGGTTTGACCTAAGGAAAACCCCTATCAACAACATCATTTCCCTTCTTTTTGTGTGTAGGTGATAGATCTAGAAGCCATGGATGAAGATTCTGATAGAGGAGACAACAATGATTAGGTCTAACTTTTGCAAAGGGGAAAACCAGAAGAAAAAGATGAAAACCACGACAGTCTTGGGGATTTTTGATGAGCTTTTAGCAATAGATTTTGTGCGATATCTTGATTAAAAAAGATTCCAATTTCTTTGCATCTGACATCAGGGACTAAGATGCAAATTGCCACATGGTCTTGCATTTTTGGGCCAACCTTATTGTCACAAGTTCTTCTTTGATTCTCCTATTCATACTTTACTTCCTACCTCCGTATCTTATCTATAGCTTGTTGTTTTTGTTGTTTCATGTCAATTCTTCATCATTCACCCTAAATCTAGCATTCAAATACATTCAAATCAATTTCAACTAAACAAAGGAGAAAGAACTTAATTTGCATTCAGTCCTCTTGCATTGGATCAATTGAGTTCTCCCTTCCTTTAATGTTTTTTTCTTGGAATTATTGGAATCAATGAACACTGAGAGGGGGGGATGAATCAGTGTTTTGCAGTTTATAAATGTCTTGAACTGATTCTTAAACCACCAGATGCAAATGAATAAAAGTAAAGTGCAGAAACTCAACACACGCAAACATAAAACCAGAACACCAGAATTTTTACGTGGAAAACTAGAAAGGGAAAAACCATGGTGGGATTAAGACCCACAATATTATAATATTGTGATCAGGAGTATAATAATATTACAAGGGGAATGCACATATATTCAGGCTTACTGTCTAGAGCTCACTGCTCAGATACCAAAGAGAGGGCTACAACCCCCAGAGGACTCGTTGTCCTACAAATGATTACAAATCATAACTGATTGTCTAAACTGATGAATAGCATCTACAAATGCCAAAGTGTAGTTTCGATTAAGCACAAAGTATCTATCTTCCACTGTTCAGGTACACTTCTCTATTCTACTCTGCTCTATCATACACTGGAGCATAAACCCAAAGATAGCGCACATGAAAATGCACACTGAAACTCATACAATCTTTGCACACCAACATCAATCATCAAAAAGATCATATAGATCGATCTTATATATTTGCATCACTTGATTAGGTCTCCAACATGTCAGCTCCAAAAACATTTACAAAACGTGTAACAAGAAGTCGGCTCAATCCTATTACAAATACACATGTGGACCAAAACAAATTGATAATGTGATTCAAACAAGTCAGCATAACAACCTCGAACACGACACCAATCAACAAAATCATCTCGAAGATTCCGCATAACATGCTACACCACTAGTCACACAAATAACTCTATTCTTTTTGAAATACTAGATACCGAATCTACAAACTTGCGTGAGAATCAACACCGAAGGCTAGAGGATTGTGGACTAAGAAATTCCAATCAACAAATCGACTACCTCTTCCACCACAAACAAAAATGTGCACCCAAAATTGAGTTCTACTCAATGTACTCATACTTTGTCAAATATTGTGTTCCACCTTCCAGACTTAAGCAAAGTAGACTTCAAACTTTTAGTAGAATGAATTTGCATATTTTGGATGATACTTAGGATCTGAGTTGCCATCAATGACAACCCCTAAACAATCCTCAAGCACTTATCTCTTCTGGGAAATTTTCTCTTGCCATCATGTTATGTCGTTCCCTAGTCTACAAGGCATAATTTGTGAAACTTCATTTTCTATCCATTACATTTTGGTGAACCTGACGATTCTTACATTTTGCACATTTCTAATTTGGTATTTTCATATTTGATTATTCATAATGGAATTCACAAAGCACCCACTTAAGATAAGCTCCCCACCCACCCCACTTCTTCCCTTCACAAAATCTTATTAGTTTAATATTTCACATGTGATTACATAATTTGCTAGCTATTTTTATTAAAATCATGTGTTGGATAATAGCTTCTTCCATTTTATCTTGTTGCATTCTTTCATAGTACTTTCACATATTGCATAATAAGGGTTTCAACAATACTTTCCTACTTATAAATTGTTTTTCAAGTTTTTTATACATGTTTCTTGTTGTTATATAATAACATTTTTTTAAAAATTAATGGAATATGTGGATATCATAAAAAAGTTGGTGGATAATACCCTTGATAATTCTAGAGATGGCATCGAAACAAACAATACTTGTACTTATCCTAGGGTATCTTATGTTAATGAAGAAAGAGTCAGTACTTCTATCAATAATCTCTTTAATGGAGAGACAAAATTGAAGAGAGCAAGATTGAACTATCCTCTTCTCATAAAGATAATTTAGAGCAAGGGGGCAAGGTAAACACATTGGTATATCAATCTCTTTGTATCCTCTGTATTCTCCTATAGCTTATCTTAGCTAAAGTACTTTGAGACAAGATTATGTTATGTATTTTATTCATGACCCATTTCTTAACATAACATTAAGAAAAGGTGAAGCCTTAGATGATCTAAGGATTCTTCTTCCAAACGTAATGTTTAAAGTGGCTATGAATAGTAATCATGCAAAGGGGAATCTCCCTACAAAGGATATCCCTTCTTTATCTATTCATCCTTTTGGTCCTTCAACTTGTCCTTGCACAATAAATTTTGAAGAAATTCATAATGAAATCCCTTCTCCTTCACAATTAAAAACATCGTATGGGATTGGCTATGATAGTATTTCAAAACAAGGCTATAGTGCACAAGGACTTTGAAGACAACAACAAGGAATCAAGGTCCCTATAGATCCTCACTCACAATGCACTAGAGAACATCTAGGATATCCCAATTCATCAACATCTATGGATGATTTCCTTAAGGTTCAAATTCTTAAAGATTATTTTGTAAAAAGAGAAATTACCACAAGAAAACAACCCTTCTTCCTCCACTAGAATACCTTGCCCTACGTCTCAAGAGACAAGACGTATCTATATTGGCAATCATGAAAAACTAGCCATAAGGATCTTTTAGAGATTAAAATAGGATAAATATTACATTTCCTTTTGTGCAATATGCCAATAATTATAAGTACAAAGAAGGTAGTGTGCATTTCCTCTTTCATCATAGTTATTCTCATTTTATTGGTAATTGAAAAACTTTAAAGGAATTGGATCAAGATTTATGTTATAGGAATCTTATCCATATCACACCAAATCTCAAGCTTTTTCTTGATCCAAATTTCAAGGCGATGCACTAGCACTCCCTTCACCCTATTATGTTGCTCCTCACTATGTGACATTGATAATTTACCCTATTGGGGGCTCTTTGTCATGTGTGGTGGTACAAATTCAATTATAATCATACTTGGACAACAAAATAATAGTCTTTCTTGCTTGTATCTATTCTTGGGGGGCATGAATAACATTTCAATCCTCTCTTTTTCTTTCCAAAAATTCCCTTTTCCTTTGTTGAGTTGTATTTTTCACAGCTCGAGGTCTTTTCTTACTGTATTGGTGAGGAAAAATTAGGGTTTCACCAATTAAGATGATAAAACCACTAATATTTCTTACAGGACCAAAACATTGAAAGAGGAGTGAATCCAATAGATCTAGACACAATCCAAATAAGAAAAAGGCTTAAATTCTAATTAGATTCACTAGTTTTGTTTGTCACCCTCTTTTGGTTGAAATTTTGATGTGAATTCTGAAATTAAAGAAAGACAAGGGATAATTGAGGAGGAATATTAAAAACGTATTGCTATAGATATCCAACAGAGCCACAAATAGGGATTTGGGCAAAAGGAGAGAATCAAAACCTATTCCCAAAAGTTCAAGCTGATTTTTTAGGACCGGGTTACAAAGGTTTGCCCTGGTCCTCTGCTTTTTGCTCCACCAAAATATGAACGTGTTCCTCATCATCAACTCTGTCAAAATATCTAAGGATAGCTATTGAGTCAATTCCCTGTACATATAAATAGAGGATAAAGGGTTGTGGATAGGGGTTTGTCTTGGGTCAAACCCCAATTTAGGAATTAACCATGAATTGAATAATATAAATATTGAAGTAAATGCTAGGAGATATACCTCAAATTTGCAATGGTTGATGAAAAGAATGATGATGCAATTCTCTTTGGATGTAATCACAAATTTTGAATGTAATGGCATGATAAACACATAAACATAAGAAAAGATAACTTAATCAAACACATATGCTTTCATGAAGATTGATGTAACTTTTCTCCATAATGCTTGGAGGATAAAATGCTACCTTGAATGCCTGAAAATGCTTGATGATGAATGATTGAATGCACAAGTTCTTGGTATGGAGTCTTAGCCATAAAATTAATTGATAGGATGTCTTTATATAGGGTTTCCTAGGTAGATTATCGATCAGGTCAACCTCCAATGGTCAAGTCTAGCCACAGGGACCAAAATCCATCAAGGAGGGAGAAAGCCTGCCCAGATTTAAATTGGGTCCTATTTAATGGGGACCAGGGTGGTTTGGGGTGCCTTGGTCCAAGAACAAGGCGTTCTATGTCGTGGTCCTCCAAAAATAGGTTTAGAAAATTAGGAAATGGGAGAAGGCAACTCCAAGATGTCCTAACTCAATGGTGTCAATAAATTACATCAAGGTTGGAGTAAAGAGGACCAAAATGGACCTAGAGGGAATGGAGATTGGACATGCTAAAGTACAACAATAAACATGAGGTGTGAATTGTACCAGTTACAATTTATGATGTTACACTTACATAGTGTGGTCCTCCATGTGAGTATGTATATGTCCCTTGGTAGGACGTTCTTTATTTGAGATGATATTCCTATGAATAATCTATCCTTAGTAAATATGTGTAATTCCTCACTAAGAATCCACTTTTTCTAGCAATCGGGAAGGTATTCTTAGTTCTCCTTCTTCGTTTAAATCACATTTAAATATGTCATCCTTATCAAAGATCTCCTCTAGTTTTGGAGGTAGGTATATTTATACAAATATCTCTTCCCCCATGCATCCCTCAAAAGGATTCCTTTACACTTGTTACAAGATATCTCTTTTACAACTATCTGTTCCTTGCTCATAAGAGTTATGCCTCTTTAGATCAAAGTTATGTACATTGTTACCTAAAGGATATCCTTGGTGATGAAGGTGTATGCCCTCTTTCCTCTCTTTTCCTTAAGACATCGATATAGGACTATGTTGACATCTTAATGGGTGGGCATACATGCGACTTCCTTGCACCATATGTTCAATTCGAGTTGTGGATTTCCTTGCATGATTCCTTGCTTGGTTATCCTTATTCAATTCATGTTAGTGGATTTCCTTATGAACAATGTGCTTTTCCTGGTTATCCTTATCTCTTAGATGAGATTTACATGCTTGAAACCAAACCAAAGTCTTAGACAAGATGTTTTATTCCAAATCCAAGCATTTTTTATTAAATGTCTTATACAAGTTGTTGCATGCTTGAAAATAGACTGAAGTCTTAGACAAGATGTTTAACTATTGAAACCAAATGACATTTCGGTAGGATGTTGACTATCATAACACAACTTGCTAGACCTTTCAACTCTTTCTTTTAAATAGGTCGACTAGCATAACACAACCTACTAGACCTTTCAACCATTTCATTTGGAAATTCTTTGGGGTGAGTTGACTAGAATAACGCATCTTGCTAGATGTTTCAACTCCTATTTCTCTCTTTTTAGGATGAGTCCGATCTAGCATAACGCATCTTGCTACTCAATTCTTCCTGCATGGATCACACAACATAATGCAACTTGTTGTCCCAGGACAATCCATATTTTTTTAGATCACTTAGCATAACACCGCTTGCTAGCTCATAGTATCCATGTTTCCTCTTGATTTTTTCTCTCATGGATCACTTAGCATAACACAACTTTCTATCCCATGAAATCCATGCTTTCCCTTTTCTCTCCCCCATGAACCCATAAGCATAACATACCTTGCTAGTTGTTGAATCATGGTTCATCACTCAATGCATTCTCTTTCTCCTTCCATGTGACCATTTGTGCTCTTGCAACAACATTCTGAGAATGATATTAGCGGTTGAGATATTTTGATTATCGAGGTATCTTCAACTAGTTGACTTGGAGCCTTTGTTTTTAGTACTAACCCCTTTTATGTCTTTTGTGTGTCTTTTTCCTTTGACTTTGTTTTGTTTTGTTTTGTGTGTCCTTGCATACGATTGTATGAGTTAAGATCCTAATCTTGGGGGATTTTCCCTTGAATTTAGTGATGTCTTACCTCTTTGTGATCTTACTCCCAGTTGCTATATATATATATATATATATATATATATATATATATATATATATATATATATATATATATATATATATATATATATATATATATATATATATATATATATATATATATATATATATATATATATATATATATATATATATATATATATATGTATCCTTCTAGTACTTTGCCATGAGTTTGAGAATAAGTTCATCCTCCTGCTAAAGTGGTGATTATATCTAGCATGATAAATTGTAACACTACACAATTTGCATCACCTTTTGTACCCCTACTTTAGTGTTTCCTATGTTAACTCTCTCCTATGTCCATTTCAATCATTTTCACCTCAAATTTGATGTGATAATTCTATGTAGACAACTAAAGCACCCTGATCTCTCACTGATTTATCCTTTTTTTTATGATGGACCACAACACCAAGGACGTCTTGGTCCTAGGACCATGGTGCCTAGGTTGTTGCACTCCTCCTTAAACGAGACCTATAGTAAATGGGTTGGTGCACTTCCTCTCCCTAGTGAATTTGGTTCTTGTTGTCTCAATTTCACCATTGTAGGTCAGCCTAATCAGTGAATTACCTTGGTAACCATATATAAGAGGCTTTTTAACATTCATTTTCATCTAGTCAATCTAAGACATCTATCACATCCACCCATCATTCATGTGTCAACATCAAGCATCTTCAAGCATTCAAGGCAATATTTCATCCTCCAAGCATCATGGAGCAACAAATCTACATCAATCTTCATGTTGGCATGTATGTTTGATTAGGCCATTCATGTTCAAGTTATTGCATCAGCACTTATGATCACATCTAAAGAGAATTACATCAACACCCATTATCAATTGTAACAAATCTGAGGTATATCATTCAACATTTACTTCATCATTTCTATTTACAAATCCAATTCAGTTAGGGTTAGTTTCAAAATTGAGGTTTGAACTAAGGTAAACCCCTATCAACAATATCAGTTTCCTTCTTTTTGTGTGTAGGCAACAAATCCAGGAGCCATAGATAGAGATTTTGGGAAAGGAGACGATGGTTATCAAATTTGCCTTTTGCAAAGGCAAAAACTAGAGGACCGTGATGAAAATTGCCATGGTCCTAAGGATTTCTAACAAGCTTTTGGTGATATATTTTTTGTGACATCTTAATCTTGAAATATTCCAGTCTATCTACATTTGACATTAGGGACCGAGACACAGATTGCCACACAGTCCTACATTTATGGCTAAGATTGATGTCAAATGTTCTTTTTTTATTCTGCTATTCAAAATTTGCTTTGTGCCTCTATATCTTATATGTAGCTTTTTGTTTTAGTTGTTTCACATCAATTCTTAATCATTTTCCCTAGATCTAGCATTAAAATACATTCAAATCAATTTCAACTAAACAAAGGAAAAATAACTTGATATGCATTAAATCCTCTTGCATTGGATCAATTGAATTCTCCTTTCTTAGTCTACAATACTTAAATTGTGAAACCCTAATTTTCCATCCATTACACTATTGTGATTTGATAGATCACATAACATACAAAATATTTCCATTTCTTATCACTTGATGTACATACCACCTACTAATCTCTCCCTAACATGCAATTTTAGTGTTATTACACAATTTATATCTTCCTTTCATCCTTCTTGAATGGTATCACACCTGAGAACATCATGCTATCTTGCAAGTCCACTTAAATAATATTCAACTTATTTCCTTTTGACCTTTTAACTCAATGAATATTCACACCTCCTCTTCATACCTAGATCTACTATGCCCTCAACACTTTGTTGATATATGCTCACTTTGTCAAACGTAATTGATGGTAACTCATCTCAAATCTTCACGCAATAGTAACACATGAAAAACTGCTAGAGCTCAAATCTATCATACTAGGCCTTGGATTATAGCTACTTTGATACCATATGAAAATAAAATTGAAATCAAACCATTATTATAGAGAAATACAAATTGATATAAAATTTGTAATCAATTCAATGATAATACATTGAATTTTGAATGGCTTTTTAAACCCTTATTTTCATTTGAAAACTTCTTGTTAGTTATTGCATCCATTCTAACTCAATGAGAGTCTATTAGGCTTTAATAAATTCTCTATAAAATCTTCTTATGCATGTTTCTATAAAATTCCATTGATCTTATCTCTTTAACTCCATCTAAAAGGCTTGTAAAATCTCCTCTATAAGGCTTATCTAGCATGATGAATGTATTAACATTGTTTAAGCATTTCTTCATCTTCTATTTGATGGAATAGACTTATTCAACATGATTATAAACCATATTTTCTCATTCAACATATCAATGGAAAATGCCTTTTTCAAAAGAGAATTAAAAATTTTAAAGATTTTTCAAATCTACAAGATTTAGCTAAAAACTTTAGCAACATGTTAAAGTTCAATACAATGTGTTCTCTTCTGATAAATAGAATATACTTGTCATCTAGAAACTTATTCCCCCATAAGATTTATAACTTATTATCTATTCATAGCTGATTGAATTTTAATAAATACTAGAGATGATCCAACACTCATAATCTCCATTTCTTCTCACTCAACTGATTAATACTAAGAGGGGGGCTGAATTAGTATACCCAAAAACTTTACCAAACACTTAAGCAATTTTACTACAGACCGGTATAGCCTTTTCAACAATAAACCGGTTATTACACAAATAAGAAAAATAGCAAATAAAGCATTCACCCACAATAACACAATCACCATAACACATGATATTTTGATGTGGAAACCCAAATGGGAAAAACCACAGTGAGTAAAACTCACAAGTCTACTATCTGCAGAATAGTAACCAGACTGGTTAAGGTCAGACCGGTTAAGGCCTTACAATGTTATTCACCAAAATAGATCCTGTTAGGAATCCAGATCTTTGTTAGGAGATAAGTCCTGTTAAAGACTACCATGTTAAAGGATTTTAGATCCACAACTGTGAACCACCTTATTAGAGGATTTTGAATAGGCTTAACTAAGCCTACCCGGTTAAGGGTTTCTAACTTGTCGAAGAGATTAGTAATCAACAAGTAAGTGATCTACAAAGTAGCACAAAATGCTTAGTTAGATCCGTGGTTGCCCTTTATTAATGCATTGCAGCATTACTTCAGTCTTTTGTTCAATCTCTATCGCAAGATACCTTTTCACAAAGACCTAATCTTCTCTGCAACACTTCGCACACACATACAAAACCCTAGACATGATGTCCTCATATAGGAATCTAATTTCATGTTGGTCCAATGAGATTAGACTACAATTTCCTAGGTACAGTGCATCTAGACATAATTTGTAACACGACACAGAATCACCATGTTGGTGTCGGTGGATGATAACTCATCACACATTACAAGTTTGTCGGTTGACAAAACATAGTATGTCGATTATCATTTTACAAACAAAGACTGGTAAACTGGAACATAGTGTTCCAATCTTAAAGATTGGCTGCCACTAGGGGTCCTCATACCGCTTGAAGTCCTCGGTCATGCTTTGACTGGTAAGCTCCTTCTGCAAACACCTATAGTCTTCTACAAACAAATACTATGCATAAAATGGCATTTAATACCGGTTTGAATTTTACATCACATACTATCGGTTTAGAATAACTCAATAAGTGTGTGTCCATCAATGACAATCACAACTAAACATCATCAAAATGCCAACATCAGCATGTTTGTTTTTCCTTAATCCATAATCCATGAAGCATTCCTTTTGGGTTATCCACACATGTTAGGAACCTTTAGGCATTCCTCTTCTTTGATCTTCTTTCTCTATTCCCTCACACTTAAATTTGGAAATATTCCTTCCTAGGAACCTCTACCTCATCACCCACGCCTATAAAATTTAATTCTCAAGTTCATTTGGAAGTATCATTGCTTGGATATTTTATTGAATTCTCTCAATCCTAGAAAAAATAAGATCTCCAAATGATTTACTTCAATTTGACTCTCCATATGGTTAATATTAACACTACTCTTCAATCCCAAAGGATGTTAATACGAGTTGAACAAATATTTCCTTAAACTTCTTTAACTCCAAACTATAGGGAGTTCACTTAGCCACAAAATCTATCTTGCAAAAATTTCTTTTTCCAAACCCTCATGAGCCCTTTCAACTAGTTTTTGGGACCTTGAACTATATATATTTAGTTCATGACTCAATATTCTCTTACTAGTTGTATTAATGTCAATGAGAGGCACTACTTCAAGGAATTAAGTCATTTCCTTATCTTCTACGACCCATATAAAATTCAAGATAAAATATCTTTAGAGATTGGCTCCTTTTAGTCATGCTTGGGGCACTATGAATTAGAGGATATGATCTATGACTATGATTATTATCACATTCCCATCACTATTGATTAGACATTAGAAGTTTCATTAGTTAAGGAAGACACTGTCAATATGAGACCATTAGAATAGCTTGAAAAATATATTACGAATGGTGACCCTATTAATTTGATGTACAAAGTGATAATTATGAAACTTCTTCTATGATTGAGTTACCTACTAGTTTCACTCTTAATCATGTTGCCAATACACATATTATTTCTTATATTTATGACTATGAAGTTAACTCTCCTTTGTAATCCTCCATGATTGATTTTTTTTTCCACCTTACTAGTTGGTTTATACGATATATATGCTACTGAAATATTATGATGACCAAAGATTTGATGTATATATGCTACTTGATTTTGTTATAAATTTGTAATAAACTATTTGGTTATTTCTATGACTATTAAAATGAATTTGTTTCCCTAAACTATAAATTGTTTACTATATATTAAGTTTTTACTCGAGGTAGCATGTTCAATTACCTTCCAATATTTTTTGTATTTTTTATTGTAATACTCTTTAAAGGTTTTTATATGTTTTCCAATTATTTTATTATGTAATTTATCTTCTTTTAATATATTAAAAAATATTGAAACTAAAAATAAAATAAAATCATTTATAAAAATCAAGAAAAATTATTTTTATAAGAAACGTTAAAAAGAATTTATCAATAGGTCTTTGGTCTATTAGTGAAGCTTAATGGTTTTGAATGAGCCCAATAGAAATAAAATATTGTTGAATGTAAGACCTTGACATCATGAGAGGTGAGGTTGGGATATGTAAGGTGATAGAAAATGGAAATAGGTTTACACAAGCTTAGCTAAAAAAACACCTACTTCACGTGCCTTTACAAAAAAAATTGAAGTAAACCCAATAAACCCCACCTCAATTCATTAGAGAAGAGGGTTGGGTGCTAATTAGATTTGGTTTTTCCTTTTGGGAGTTGAATTAAAATTGTATTTGAATTATAATTAAATTGCAATGCTAGATCTAGGACAAACAATGAGAAATTGACATAAAATAACAGTAACAGAATGTTCTAGATATCATATAGAGTTGTAAACTTATTTGAGAATGGATGATATATTAGAACCTATGAAAGAAAGTTCGGGCATAATTATTGGGAGTAGGGGACAGATCGTTCTGGTCCTCCAAAACTCGAGGGTAGACAATCTTGATATTTTCTGGATTAGGATGATGCACAAAATCTACCATCAACAATTCATAAAAAATTGTCGAGACCAAGGGGGCCAACCATCTTGGTCCTCTGCTTTTCACACCTTCAAAATCTAATTCTATTTTTCATCGTATATTATGTTGGATTCCTCATTCGCAGCTCCTAATATAATTTCCTCCAAACAAAATGATGGTGTAGGCATCTAAAAATGGTCAACGCTTGCAGTGTCATACTTTAACATGTTTGTGTGACCTTATTTTAGGGTTTTCGCATCCTATTAACATTTCTTCTATGACGCACACTTGATCTTTATTATTTGTCGACATTTTGTCATTCTTCTGTGTTTCTTGCATTTGTCGCATTTTCAATTAGGTCTTGTCAACATTATCATTATCAATTGCGATCTTTGATTATTATCAATATTATCATGTCAATTGGACATCGTCAACCCTTCTCCATGTCGAATTAGGGTTTTTTCTTGATCGATCATCAATTTATCAATCTCTTATCAATTTGTGACCGATTTGTCATTGGTCTTTGGTCAATTGACCTTCATCAAGTTGACCTTTTATCAATCTTTGATCGATTTGTCATCAATCCTCATCAATTGGCGTCTATCGATTTTATCATTGATCTTTATCAATCAACATCAACACTTTATCAATTATCCAATTTTCATCATTAAATCGTGATCAAATCGAACCTATATCAATTATCTTTTGTCATGACCTAATTATCGTCCTTGCATTTCTAATTCATTTAATCCTATTTGTCATTTTCCCTCTAGGTTAAATAATTTATTCATTTATCCTAAGTCTTCTTGTCACAATTAAATATTTATTTAATTGGCTAATTAATTCCCCCTCTTTTGTGAATTAATTAATGAATGAAAACTTATTATTTAATTCACCTAATATACTAATTTCTAATTCATCATTTCCACCTAATTTCCTAATTGATAAATCCTAATTTCCAACTCATTATCTCTCTCAAGTGGATCTTATTTTTGTGCTTTAATTTTGAAGCATGTTTCCTTATTCATCATGAGTTTGGATATGGCATCTTATCCTAACATTAGATTTGATGGCTAGTCTTATCCTCTTGCATGGAAAGTGTGCAATGTCATTTCTTTTGAAATTTGTTTTTTCTCATTTTTTAATCCAATTGCATCTAATATCAATTTCTTGCTAATTGTTGTCCTCTCTCCAATTTTTTTATAAATTGGATGCATTTATCATTAGAATCAACCATGCTTCTAGTATCCTCACGTTGTCAAAATCGATCTTGCTTTCATACTTTTCTCTTGTACTTGTAGGTGAGATCCACAAATCTGCTATTTGGAGGAGAAAGGAGGACAATGGAGAGATATGAAGGAGATACTTTGCTTCTATGGTTTGCAATTTTATTATCATTTTGTTTTCATAGCTTCATTGTGTGTAATAGGATCTATTTTCATTGCAATTTAGGTTTGTGGTTGCCTAATATCATATTGCTTTGATGTTTTTTCCATTTTCCTACATTACAAATGGAAATAGGTTTGTTGATGGGGTTTTTCCTTAGGTAAAACCCTGGTTTAGGAATCAACCTTGAAATTGAAATGGAATTGAAGTAGAATGCTTCCCTTTCGAGGGAAAGGCTAGATCTGACCTAAAAGTGCTTGAAATTGAACTTGATACCTTGATGAAGCTTTTTTGAATCCTCACACAAGGGTTTAGGATGTCATGTAGAATATCTACATAGAATGTTGATCATGAATTCTTAAACTTGACTTCTCCTTCAATGCTTGATGAATGCTTGATTGATTGCTCACTTACAATCGAATTCGCTAGAGTGCAATTGATATCTTGATAGAAGTTCTCCAAAGCTCTAGCTCAATAATTTTCTCTAGCTTCTTACCAAATGAGAGGGTTAGGATTTCTTTTATACCTAACTATGCATTAAATATTTGAATATTTGAAGCAGGCCAACACAGAGCCAAATTTCCCACCCACATGAGTTCACTGTTGAGGGGTCCTATTTTGGGTCTTGATTGGGAGGACTAGGGTTCTCGATGTGTCTGAGTCCTAAGATAGGACACAAAAGTAGATAGAGGTTGGATAAGGAGTTGAAAACCTAGAATTCAAGAGGGTGTGAGAAAAGTCGCATTGAAAAAAAACTTTCACCAAGATACCAAAGAGACAAGAAACACCAAGCTCCCAAGGTCTTAGGAACTTATCAATATAATATTGAGATAAAAGGAGCAATGCATGAAGAGGATGTAAAGAATATGACTATACTTGGCCTACTAAAGCATTTTCTTACTATGCTTCATGTTAGATTGATAATTTTGAAATAAAAAAAAATAGTGCAAAAGAATACAAATAAAAAGGCTTAGATTGCAATAAAACATGAAAATTGAATTGAAGTGACTACAAAATGGGTAAGTTGAAACATGTACCAAACATGTCATGGTGTGGCAATCAAAGTGTACAAACAAAGTCTCATGGTGTGTGCACAAATTATAACATTGAATAGAGTGTATGTCCCCATATTAAAGTGATTGTGTTCGCCTTACAAGGAGAAATAACTTTAAGCTAGCATACATGCATCCAAAAGAAAAGAATGTTGTCACAATGAGATTCCCCCAAGAAAGGAAAAATCAAAGGTAAATGGTTACAAAACATATAGGAAAAAGTACATAAGGGATCCACTAGTTGGGGTCAGTATGCACTTTTGATAAATAATGTACATCAAGAATAATTGCATAGAATTGACCTCATCCCCCAAAGGTAGTAGAACTACAAGCACAATGGAAGAAGATCACAAAAGATGAACAAAAAATTATATTTTTGAGTAAACATGAGAGAGGCCAAAAAGAGACCTCAACACTTTGCATTGTCCCCAAGTAGACAATACAAAGGTACATTCACAAACAATAACACATGTATGACATAACATTGATATGACATATAGAAGATTTGAGATACAAATAGAGGAATAGCACAACAGTTTCAAACTCTTTATTGCCTTTCACCAATGAAATAACAAGGATCATCCAAACAGAACCTAACATGACATAAAGATGTATCAAGCAACACATCACACGAGAAACATGTTACATACAATAAAATACACATAAGAATCTACAGCATAGATGAAGCTAGTTGAGAAAATCATTTGTTTCCCAATCTTGCTTAACGTCATTTAGGGATGGTGGACAAGATACAAGAGGAGAAACAATGATCACGGTAGATGGAGTTACTGCAAGGTCCAAACAAGGACCATTCTCTAATGATGTGTCACTTTGTTTGTCACTAGAAGCTAGGATTGATGCTTTTTAAAAGTGTGAAGATAGTTCATGATTAATCTTGACAATATAATACATATCATCAAAATCATTAGCATCAACATTGTTAGCATGAACAAAATTATTATCATCATCCATATCATCCTCTAGATTATTCATAATAGGATCTTCACATGAAAAGAAAGTGAACCATATTTTTTCTTAAGCATCTTTAACTTGTTGATTTGAGTTGAACTTCCTCACTAGGGTTAGGAGAAGGTTGGATAAATGGGACAAACTAAACATTTGGTGTCTTCAAAGAGAAACTGGTTTGGGAAGCAAATTCATGAGCCTTGGCATGACGTCTTTATCAACATTCTCTCGCACAAGGTATGTGCACAAAGATGGTGGTTAGAAAAGTGGACACCACCCAAAAAAAAATGGAAAAACAAGCAGCGCGTGCACGGTTCTAAAATTTTAAATGACCGCGTACGCGCTTAGGTTTGTTGTTCCTGACCCTAGAGAAGGTAGCGCATACGTGCTGCTTTTAGGGAAAGTAGCGCGTATGCGCTACCTCTAGGAAATGAGCGTGTACGCGCTACTTATAGGAAAATGAGTGTGTACGCACTAATAATCCCAAAAGAACCGCATACGCGGTGCCTATCAAAAAAAGTCTTTTTAAAAAATGGGTCTTATTTTCCCATGAATAACGCGTTTTTACTTTGTTTTTTCTTCATTTTCTCTCCTAAACCGCGAACGGGGTGCTAGATTTCTCCTCCAGACACTATGGATCAAGGTTAGTTTTTGTTTATTTTTGTCTTTCTTTCCCGTTTGTTCAATTTGTTTTACATTTTGAATTTAATTTCATTAATTTTGATTAGGTTTTTCATTTTTTGTTTCAAAAACTACATTATTCTAATCCACAACAAGAACAACCAAATGCACCTCCTAAAAACCCACAAGATACACCCCCAATTCCTCCTTTTGACCACACACCTGAAACACATGAGCAATTAATTAATCGGTTAGGACAAAATACGTCTAAAATCAATAGACTAATTGTTAAATTGAAAACATCTGAACTTGAGCATCATCAATCTCTCGCCACTAGCCTAGAAACATTAGCTAGTGGTGTCATAAGTGTTTCCACACAAATTACCAAATGGGGAAGCTTTAGGGATAGGTGTCGTCAATTATATGTCGATGGGATATGATACGAGGGAGTAAAAAACAAAAATATTAGTAAACAACAAATATGTGCCCTTTTCGTTGATCCCAAAACTGGTCAGTCATTACCTATAAATGCAAAGAGGTTTCTCATACATTGGTGTACCAATGTGCAGATGAAGAATCTTTTTTGGCAGAGGTGGTGGATGGTCTTTGATGATCCACCTTGTAATAATTATGAGATGCCATTATATTTTTTGAGAAAAGTATATTGTGAGTTTGTGCTCAATGTGCGCCCAAACTATTTTGGCATGAGAGAGTTCCATGGTAGAGGTGGTGGCTCTGCTCAAGATAGACCTGGAGCCCATAGGCGATTACCTGCAAAGAGTCGCCTCCCCCTAGCACCCAAACCCAAGGTGCATCAAGTTGTCCCAGTAGAGTTGAAAGAGTCGATGGAACTACAGACTCTTCAAGAGGCCACAACGTTGACTGGTGTCATCATCCAGCATGGGACGTTGTTAGCACACCCTATTGTATTGGATGATGAGACATTAGTTGCTCCACGTGGCGACAAAGAGCCCATCCAGCATATGTGTGTCAGTTGCTCAGGGATATGCTTGGGGATAGATGATGCAGTCGGTGCAGATGGGTCCACCTCTCATCTATTCACGATTTGCGGGAGTAGATGTCAGGCCCGCACACCTGAGGATTTCGCGCTGACAGATGAGTTGATGGACATGGTGTTTGCCCATGAGCAACAGACACGGGTATGTTGATTTGAATTTATAGCATTTTATTTATCAATCACTTTAAATTTGTAATTACATAAATGAATTTTCATTTATACATTGATTTAAATTGAGACAAATAATATGCATTTCAGGATGCAATAGCAGTATCCCATACTCCTCCCCCAGTTACTACAACTGCAACTTTGATGCCTGAGGTATAAATTTTGTAACATGTTAAAATAGAATAGTACACTTTGAATTAAAAAAAATACAAGATATAATAACTATCTTTAATGCTTGGTCCAATTTTGGGTTTGTAGGTGTTGACAGGGGACCAAATGTCCCAGATTGATGACATCACGCTCTTAGCGATCGATTTTGGCCTACAAGGCTATACGGTATCATATCTTGTACAACCCTTTTTATGTATTGTTTTGATGGAATGTGAAAGTCATTTCATTTTAGATTTTTAAAATTATGTTTAATTTATTATCTGTACTAATATCTCATGTTAATTTTGTTTTTTTAGGGTACCCCCTCTGCGTTTAGGGCTCGTCCTAAGAAAAAGAATCCCTCGAAGACGCCAAAACGTGGGAAGAAGGTAATTGAACACATTTTTAGTTGTGCAATTGTTTGAAAATGTTGAAATCAAGTATTAGCTGGGGTTTGTAGATTGATTAGTGTTTTTTGTCTATTTTACATGTACAACGGCCATTGAGCTATGTGGATTTGTTGAATGCACCTGATTCACCTGTGGATCAAGAGAGGGCAGAGATATGTATCTCTACTTTATTTTCTTGATTTCATGATTATATGCACGCATACATGTGAACTTGTGATATATTATAATCTTATAATTTTTTCATATAGGAAATATCGATACCTATTTCATCAATGGCGAACCCTCCTTCATGCACTAGAGAAGCATCTCAGGATCCGGTACACTTTTGTTTGATATGTAAAATTAATTGTTTTTAACCTACAATACTTATCATTATATTAATTGTATTTAATCTTTGAACATTTTTTGTATAGGTAATAGCGACAGTTTCTCCATCGATGGTGAGCCATCCTTAGTCCATTAGAGAAGTATCTCAGGCACAGGTACGTCATTGTTCTCTATACTATATATTTTAAGTGTTTTTGATATATTTATGTTAGTACATTGTATTAATTGTACATTTAATCTACAATAGACCCCTTCGCGGTACGACCTTAACGTGGATCCATTTAAGTATGTCTTCAAGAAAACTTCTAAGAGTGACAAGGAGAGGAGAGCGAAGACATTAGCTCCTAGATCAACCGATGAGGTAATCTACATTTCAATTGCAAAGGAATTATAGTTAAATGCATAGTTATGTTGTTAATTGTGAACTATTTTCTACAAAATAATTCTAACTTGGCTTTTGAATTGTGGTTTTGCCGCCATCTACAGAGCCACGTACTGCATCGAAGAGACTTGATTTTGATGATCCGCCACAAGTTTAGGATCATATAGTGTTAGTTTTGTTCATAGAATGACTAGTACATGTAGATATATTCTACATTTTTATTGTATATCAATTTGGATATAGCATATGCCACATTTTTGTAATACTTGTATTGACTTGGCAAACATGTCATATATATATATACTTAGTACACATTTATTGGATCGAATATCGACACACACACACACACAATTTGTGTGTGTGTGTGTCGATATTCGATCCAATAAATGTGTACTAAGTTCATTATTTTGTATTCGTTGTATTTTGTGGTTTTCCTTTTAGAAATTTAATTGATCATTTGCCTATGTAACCAACAATATGAATATAAACAGTAAAAATATATGATATAAAACATTGCAATTGTGGAATATGATTTGACAAAATTTCTAATATGTTGAATTAACCCTACAAAACTCCTTGTATTCAGTTCATTATTATGTATTCATTGTATTTGGTGGCTGCCCTTTTATAAATTTAAATGAATATTTGCATATGTAATCAACAATATGAATATAAACAACAATATGTGTTTGGTGCGAGAGCCCCTCACGCTCGTAATGGTCAAATTTTGTTTGTTGTATGCACAAAACGATGTCGCGAGCACATCCAGATGGGCAGGTTTACGCTAGGCATGCCCCTATCATGCATCCCAAAGCGCCAGAATGTCGAGAGCCATACCATACCGGTGCGATCTCTCAAGTGCCTTGAGTCCAAAAAATTGTCAAAATTTGACGAACTATTTCTTCAAATCCAGGATACATATGGTCAATCCGTTTGAACCCTGGGGTCGCATGAGGCTCCTTTATAATGTCCTATCTCGGTTTTTGATGACTCGAAGCCATTTTCAATTGGTAGTATTTTTCCGCCTGCTGCAAAAACGGTCAGTTGCATGCAATGCAAAGTTGCAAGATTGGCTATAATTGATTCGGCTTGTCATATGCACAAACAGACATTGCAAGCGCGTTTGGGTGGGAAGGTTTACGCTAGGCATGCCCCTGTCATGCATCCCATAGTGTCGGAATGCCAAGAATCATACTGTACTAGTGCAATCTCTCAAGTGCCCTAAGTCCAAAAAATTGTCAAAATTTGACGGACTATTTCTTCAAATACAGGACACATATGGTCGATATGTTTGAACCCATGGGGTCACGTGAGGCTCCTCTACAATGGCCTACCTCAGTTTTTGACCACTCAAAGCCATTTTGAATTGGTAGCATTTTTTTGCCTACTGCAAAAACTGTCAGTTGCATGCAATGCAAAGTTGCAAAATTGGCTAGAATTGATTTGGTTCGTCATGTGTACAAATCGACGTCACAAAGCACATCTGGGTGGGTAGGTTTACACTAGGCATTCCCTTTTTGTGCATCCCAAAGCGTCAAAACGTCGAGAGTCATACCGTACCAAGGCGATCTCTAAAGTGCCATGAGTCCAAAAAATTGTCAAAATTTGACGGATTATTTCTTCCAATCCATAACACATATGGTTGATCCATTTGAACCCATGGGGTCACGTGAGGCTCCTCTACAATGGCCTATCTTGGTTTTTGACGACTCGAAGCCATTTTCAATTGGTAGCATTTTTTTGCCTACTGCAAAAACCGTTAGTTACATGCAATGCAAAGTTGCAAGATTGGATAGAATTGATTCGGTTCGTCATGTGCACAAGCCGACATCACGAGTGCTCTGGGTGGGAATTTTTACACTAGGCATGCCCCTTTCATGCATCCCAAAGTGTCAGAACGTCGAGAGTCATACCATACCAGGGCGATCTCTCAAGTGTCATGAGTTCAAAAAATTGTCAAAATTTGACGGACTGTTTCTTCCAATCTAAGACACATATGGTCGATTCGTTTAAACTTGTGGGTTTGCATGAGGCTCCTCTACAATGGCCTATCTCAGTTTTTTATGACTCAGAGTCATTTTCAATTGGTAGCATTTTTTCGCCTGCTGCAAAAACCGTCAGTTGCATACAATGCAAAGTTGCAGGATTGGCTAGAATTGATTCGGTTCGTCGTGTGCACAATCCAATGTCACGAGCGCATCTAGGTGGGTAGGTTTACACTATGCATTCTCCTCTTGTGCATCCCAAAGTGTTGGAACATTGAGAGTCATACCGTACCGAGGGGATCTCTCAAGTGCCCTAAGTCCGAAAAATTGTCAAAATTTGACGGATTGTTTTTTCAAATCCAGGACACATATGGTCGATCTGTTTGAACCTATGGGGTCGCGTGAGGATCCTCTACAATGTCCCATCTTGGTTTTTGATGAATCAGAGCCATTTTCAATTGGTAGCATTTTTCGCCTGCTGCAAAAATCATCAGTTGCATGCAATGCAAAGTTGCAGGATTGGCTAGAATTGATTCGGTTCGTCATGTGCACAAACCGACATCACGAGCACGTCTGGGTGGGTATTTTTATGCTAGGAATGCCCCTGTCATGCATCCCAAAGCACCGGAACGTCGAGAGTCATACCCTACCAACACAATGTAGAAGTTGCTTGACAATGTTTTTGACAACAATGACAATTTTTGCTCAAATTATATCTAGTCTCAATATATGACCCCTATGACCTGATAATGAATCAAATAATTCTCCATGATTATACAAGAATCAAGAATGCTCATGATTGACCAAGGACACATCACATATTCTCAAAACATAGTCACAAAACATTGTCACATATTATTCAAAATTTGCCTCTAAATATGGTCAAATCAGCTCTTGGCTATTTGATTATACAAAAAAATGTCTTACAAATCATCTCATGGAATTTTATACAAAATTTGGCATTACAATATGTGCGATTTAGCTCATCGCCATTTTCATATACAAAATTTGACATGTACATATGTACAAATAAGCTCATTGTCATTTAAATATACAAAATTATGCCCCTAAACATGTAAAAATCAGCTCATGGGCATTTATATATACAAAAAATGAATATAGAACAATTCGTCAATGATTTATACAAAATTATCAAAATCATTCTACTCTGCATCGTAGAATCAATCAAGGAAGCCTTCAAGATTAGCTCTAACCCGTATTGTGTCAAGTATTGCCTCGTGGTCAAATTCACGAACTTTCCATAAAATCTTGTTATGAGGTCTACCACAATACTTCATCAAATGAATATTTGTTGCAAGAACAAGGTTAGAGAAATGAAGAATATGTCTGTGTGTTTAAAAGTCCTCGAACAACCAAACATCAAAATTCTTGATAGGGTATCTCTGAAGCCATGTTCCTATCATGACAACAGACCCTATTGGATACTCAATACCCTCTCTGTCAATGATTGTGGTTGTCAATTTTCTTTTTGGCTCAACACAACGACACAAATAGTAATATGTTCCTTCTTCATTGTTCTCTTATGCAACAACTACATACACATGACCTGCATTTCATAAAGTGTTAATTAATACCAAAAATAAAGTATGATGTACAACAAAATGAACCAAAAAGAATACTTGCAAAGAAATTAACTCAAAAAATCACATGAATCCACTAGGTCGGATACATGGTCAAAATCCATTGATGTCTCCATCTGGCTCAATTGTAATGCTTTAGGAATTTGATATGAATCAATTGGAACCAACGGTCTACAAGACCATTTGTCAACCCACTCTTGTGATTCACATTCTTCCTACAAACAATACATGCATAAAGAGCAAAAACATACCATCTGTCTCGTATAAATTACCAGTGAACTTGAATTTGAACACATAAATGAGTGCATGTCACTCAATCCTGCAACTGTACAATAATCTAGATAGTTTTCAATGTTAGATTCAGTGATCAACCAAAAATATCAATGAACCATTGACGTACCTGGATTACCTAGACCCATCATAGACTTACACCATCGCACAATTGTTTCTACATCTATCAACTCAGCACCACCTTCATACTTCAATTCTTCTCTAGCTAGGGCTCTTTTCACACATGCTCCTGCACCATTGTGCTCTCCCTTACCATGTCTAGCCTTAGTGAAATTACAAAAATGTTGTACACCGCTTGTCATATGCATCCTTGTCAACCAATAAAACATCCTTGCATTCTTGAATTGTGTCGTGCAATTATCTGACCATATTAAGTGTTGGTTGTATCGTATGTTCCTTTCCCTTAAACTATCATAGAACTTTAAAACATCCTTGTACAAACTCCGATGAATGAGTATGATCATCACTTATGTAGAAGTGATACTCTCTTACAACCTTTCTATCCTCCTTTGTGCTATCATCTGCATGCATGAATGCTATGTGTACAAAAATAGAAACTTGTGTAGAGTGATAATACATAGATTGCACTTCATTTTGAGGTTGCAGTGTATAATTTTCAGAGAAATCAATGATAGAGACAATGGTGCCAAGAGGAAATGTGTCCTTACATAACTTGAATTTTCCATCTAACCATCGAGCTCTATGTGTATGCATTATGTACTCATAAACTAGTTTCTCTTGAAACATTTTCATAAATTCGGCTACACATATATCATTTTTCACTGGCTCACATCTCTTCAAATCTTTTACATCTTTAACTCCATATGTGACTATCTTGTATTTTCCCGAAGAAACTAGTTTCCTACCAATTTCATGTGTGCTCTCCAAATGTACGCATCTTGGTAAACATTGAAAACTACCACATATAGCACAAGAACCTTCTAAACAAGGCATCTTATAATAAATGCAACCATCATTTCTATTACATAGCACACTTGAAATAAATTCTCTTGTCGACTTAGGAGGTTCTTGTATATTGCATTCCTGCAAAACATCGTTAGTGTGCAAAGTAGAACAAATATGACGAAAAAATATCATAGTGCATGGAAAATTCAATATGCATCCTACAGCAACACATGGTGCGTACATGATTAATCTTAATATAAAAAGGTTTTGCCATTTCAAAAAATCTTTGAGAAATTCTTATTTGAGGAAAATTTTGAAGTAATCTTCCATAAAATTTAGTTTGAGTCATATCCAAATAGTGTTTGGCATGTGGCTCATGATTTGTAGACCCAATTCGCCTTCTAACAACATCTCTTTGGTTGGGCGAAACTCTTGTGTTGTCATGCCAAAAAATTTCAATTAATGTTCTTAGTGCATCAACAACAACCTTGTCTTTGCATGGTAGTCTACCCGAGAATGCCCAAAGAGAATTATTGTTAGGTTCCTCTATTTTTTCCTGCCTCTTTAATGCATTACTTAATGTTGTTCTACTAACGTTTAATGACTTACTTGTTTGCTTATCAAACGATATTTTTTTATTTTCTTGCTCATTATGGTTGATGTAATGACACGTCGAGTAGCATTAGAATATTTAGTACGTGATTTTGAACCAATAGCTTGATATGCATCAAATAGATTTCTCACAATAGTTCTTTCACTATTACTTTCAGATGATCTTAGGCCTAGAATTTTCATTGTCTCTCTAAAATTCAAGTTTTTAATCATTTGAACAATTAATTGACATCTTGTGGTTTGATTTAAGTTTTCAAAATAGTTTTGCCATATTCTTTTAACCATTCTCCTACAAGTTTGTTCATTCTTTTTATTGGGCATTGGCTTCAATATATTCTCATCAATGTCAATTAGATACTTTGGTTTCCTATGAATGATTCTAGGAGGTGTTAACATTGGTGCATTATGTACATTCAATTCATCAAATAGAAAAGGTGTATGTTCATCATTTAATTGATTGTTCAATGCGGTATCTTCTTCAATTGCATTAGGTTCATACGGTAAATCAAAAGTCTCTTCTTCAATTGCATTAGGTGCATTATGTTGATTTCGTTAATCGAATTAAGATGTTGAGGATGACATACCTTATTCTCCCATTGTCCTTATGTCACGTAATTTCTTCATACGTTGCCTTTGTCTTTCCTTTTCAACCTTTCATTGTTCCATCGTTCCTCGCTTGTTCTTTCCCATGGTTGATATCGGTTGTCCTAAATAGAATCATATTACATATATATGTAAACAAAAGTTCATAAACAAACAAATAACCATAAATATACATCTTATCACTATTTTTTGGAATAAAACTATTAAATAATCACAATACTATTGACAAAACTAATAAGAACAACAATTCAATCATTTGAAATCATGCAAAAAAAAAAAAAAATCACTTACTTCTATGTATAAAACAGTGATAGAAGTGCAAACGCAGTTCCAGTGGGGCCTTCAACGACCTCAAAAACTTCTTTTTAGGTTGTTGAGGCTCTTGGGCAACTAAAACTATGTCTATGTACCGCGTACATGCTACATTAATAACCGCGTGCAAGCTGTTAGTCCATAAAATGTTGGCAAGCCCAACGGTATTTTTTTCCCATTCTGTACTAATAAGTAGCGCATACGTGCTCCTAAGCCTAAAAAATATTATTGCAGGGTAGCAAATAATGGGCTCAGTACCTCGTACGCGCTTACAAGTAATAAGTACCGCATACGTGCTCTTACGCCTTAAAAACGTTATAGCAAGGCAATGAACTAATAGGTTCACTAACCCGTACGTGCTATTGGTAGTAGAAAAAATGTGAATGAAAAGGGAGGGTGGGAGGGAGAGAGAGAGAGAGAGAGAGAGAGAGAGAGAGAGAGAGGGAGAGTAGGGGGAGAGTAGGGGGAGGGAGAGAGGAGGGGGGCGTAAGGGAAGGAGGGAGAGAGGGAGAGAAGAAGGAGGGGGGAGGGAGAAGAGAGGGAGAGGAGAGGGGGGAGGGAGGGAGAGAGAGAGAGAGAGAGAGAGAGAGAGAGAGAGAGAGAGAGAGAGAGAGAGAGAGAGAGAGAGAGAGGGGGGGGGGGGGGGGAGGGGGGAGGGAAGGTAGAGAGAGGGAGAGAGGGAGAGGGAGGGAGAGAGGG
Source organism: Cryptomeria japonica (assembly GCF_030272615.1). Taxonomy (NCBI): domain Eukaryota; kingdom Viridiplantae; phylum Streptophyta; class Pinopsida; order Cupressales; family Cupressaceae; genus Cryptomeria; species Cryptomeria japonica. The sequence continues at coordinate 670,757,167 of NC_081415.1, read as the reverse complement.
AGAGAAGAGGGGGCAGGGAGGGAGAGAAGAAGGGGTATGGAGAGAGAGAGAGAGGGGAGAGAGGGGGTGGGAGGGAAAGGTAGAGGGAGGAAGAGAGAGGGAGAGGGAGAGAGGGAGAGAATAAGGAGGGGAGAGAGAGAGAGAGAGAGAGAGACCATAACACAATATGACCCCTAACAACATTTAAGGGGTCATAGGGTGTCCTAAGGGGTCATATGACACTGTATTATCCCTT